>NW_014568002.1:0-895 GCF_001313825.1 Dinoponera quadriceps | reverse complement strand
CGTAATAAAATCTATTTATTTAATAAAATACAAGTCTCTACAAATCCCACAACACGCAATATAATAAAAAGTTACATCACATGTCACATCAATTTTGCAGCTGCTTATTGATTACTTGAGCAGAATGTAAATTTTCAAAAAATCTCACATATCTGCTGAATCCATCGCAATTGTCGTCAGTCAATATGACAGAAGCAAGGAACTAAAAACTTTTCCGAAAATAATAATATATTAATTTCAAAATCTGTACAACCTCTAAATCTCTAAAATTTTCAAAAATAAAACTATAAAAAATAAACTAATACTCTTTACACATATTTTTATGTGCTTATTACTGTCAATAAGATAATAAAGAAACAAAAAAGAAAACATATTATCAATTAAAGAACATTACTAAAAAAAAGTACGCGTTTAAATGTTACGGTTCTGTATTTTTGGCAAGATAAGTCTATTGCCGTTCAAATGATACACTCGTGTTAAAGTTTCGACAACATCAACCATCTCCTTGCAGGCAATCGGCACGCGGTTGTACATCACTCGTATCATCATAAACAAATCTTCCATGATATAAGGCTTATCCATAACATCGCCTTTCCTCGCCAGATCAACGTATATATTATACTTCATCAGTGCGTTCCTTATCACCTTCTTGTCTTTCGTTGACTTGGCTAGAGTCTGCAAAACAAAACGTTTGTTTATCGTCGGAAGGCAGCTATTGTTTGATTCTATAACGATCACTTGTAATGACTCACTTCGTAGGATTTTAATTCGGACCGCATGGGCCAATTTTCTTGGCAAGGTATACACTTACAGATGAAGAAATAATTGTGAAGTAGATTTTCTTGCCTTATCATTTTCGGCATTGCAGCATAGTAATATCCGTAATTATCAAAAA
>NW_014568001.1:0-907 GCF_001313825.1 Dinoponera quadriceps | reverse complement strand
AGAGAGAGAGAGAGAGAGAGAGAGAACGACGCGTGGTCGGTTCAGATCAGAGTCAATCGGGGTGTATGCATAGAAGATTAGAAGTTCCAAAGCAAATCCGAACTAACCGAGGAATCCGAGTTTCGCGAAAAGTTGCGACCGAACTCGCAACGTCTCCTCCGTGGGCCGCGCGCGCGGTCGTCCGAAATATTCGGCGGAGTCTTGGCGGAGATAGAGAGAGAAAGAGAGTCCTCTCCGCGTTGGCGCAAGTTAAACGGAACACGAGAGAGGGAGGCAGGAAAGGGGACCGGATGGTCCAGGTTTATGGCACCGGTGGCAAAAGAATAGATATGACGTATTCATGAGGATGGCGCGGGTTTGTCAGGCAGATGGCGAGGCGATAGCGGCGCGTCGGATCTCCGAAGAAAAACACGAAATAGTTGCGCCTCTCGCTCGCTGAGAGGCGAGACCGGACCTGTTTTCTATCACCTTTCTTCGCCTCCGTTCAGGATATTCCCGGTTTCCTCCGCGTCTCCTTCTCGTCTCTCCCCCCCGTCCGCCCGCTGTCCTGTCCCTTGCGCCTCCACCTCGCAATAAAATCCGATTTGACGTCAATTTATCTACGGATATATCCAGTCAGCGCGGCGGCGGCCCTTCTTTCTCCTTTTTTCTCTCCCCCCTCCCCTCCGCCGCCTCTCGGGCCGGTCGGTGCTCACCCCGCGCAGGGCGAAGGCACGCCGATGCATGAATTTCGTTTATAACTACCGGAGCACCTTTTTGTCTTGCCAGCGGTCGCGCGGCTAATAAGACGACGGTGGGAATAACGGATATCGTTTTAGGGGGCCGGCTTGGAAATAATATTAAGGGCCCGGGGATTCATCGAGCGGCTCCTTGTCTTGTTTCTTCTTTTTTCTCCTCGCCCGATCGG
>NW_014568000.1:0-905 GCF_001313825.1 Dinoponera quadriceps | reverse complement strand
TATCTAAACGCACGGTCGGTGGATAAAAAGTTGCAACACTTTTCTTCGATGAGTCTCCCAACGCTTTCCGGATCCAATAGGAGAACTTGTTTCTTTCTTTGTAATTTTTAGGAAATACATTTTTCTATTGGATACGTTAGGTGCGTGACGAAACCCATCGAAAAGGAAAGTGTTGCAACTGTTAATCCGCCAACTGTAAACATACATACCAATATCTTGAAGAGGTTAAGTGTCTGAAATTGAGTACCTCAAGAAGCTGAGTAAATGTACATACACGCCCAAGTGCGGAAAAACGAATCTGTCGACGTTTCTGCTCCGGGTTGTTCCAGCGAGACGCGCGAAACAGCGCCATTTTTGCGGACGTCCTTCCGCACGTCGGAGCCGCGCTAAGTCGCGTCGCGTTACGACACGATCGCAAATTGTAAGAATTGGGCCAGCGCACATACCCGCGCGTCATCGCCCGTTGTTTTTTTTCCGTGTCACCATACGTAAGAACGCACACGCGCGAGATTATCGCTAACGCGGATGTCTGCTCGCGATTCGCGGGGCCTTGGCCGGTTTTCCTTTCGGACAGACACGCGGCCGTTCGAACTGCCGTCAGGAAGGGCAGAGAACGACTTGACGGACCGAAGCGCACACGCTCATTACTCGACGATAAAGAAGACTGTAGCCCATCATCGGTAAATAAGAAGCGCGCTTTACCGGCTGCCGGTTCTCGTCGATAAGGCGACGGGATTCGTATCGGTGGTTACACCGGTCGGTAACCGTGTGGTTCTTCAGTAATGTATACCGACGGTGCGTCGGAATAGAAAAGATATAAAATGATGATAAAATATCGACTCACCCTTACTCGGCTCCGGTTGTATGTTCTCCGTCTTGATCTCCGTCCGCGCGACGTACGACGG
>NW_014567999.1:0-898 GCF_001313825.1 Dinoponera quadriceps | reverse complement strand
GTCGTCTGCTGCATTGCAGAAGTACCATGTGATAGCGTTAATAGAGGAATTCGAGGAAGAATTAAAAACTATGAGTGGCACGTGCATGGACATTGGATGCGGCCCGGGCGACATTACCAAAAATATCGTCTTGCCGGCTCTTGATAAGAGTGCCGTAATGATTGGTAAGAGAGTCATACATACGCAATCATGTAAAACGCACTTTATCGAAATTATCGCTGTATTCAATGATTGTTTGTCACGTAGGTACGGACATTTTAGAAGACATGATCAACTGTGCTAATAAGAAGTATAGTGAAGACGCGCGAATCATATTCGAAGTATTGGATGTTCAGACTAAATATCTTCCCAAGAAATATATTTCCGAATTCAATCACATATTCTCATTTTACGCTTTACATTGGTGCAGTGATATACGGTGAGAAAGACTTTCAAGTAATTGATTTAATAACGTCGAAAACAAAAATAGGTAGACATGCATTGTTCTAAAAAGAAACTATCTTGAAATCTAAGGTATGAAGTAATGTTCCGAAATATCATAATCCCGAAATCCGAATACCAAATCAATTTCCCGGAAAAAAATTTTCCCAAAATATTGGAAATATGCAGTGTCCTGACATTCTATAAAACCGAAATTCATATGGCAAAATAACTTCTCGAAAAACAACTTTACCCAAATATAAGAAGTATGTAACATCTTAAAAAGATATAGGGATTATAATTATACTTTGAAATTATAATTTTTCGGGATTATGCATATTTCCTATATTTCGAGAAAATTGTTTTTCGGGAAATTATCTTGCTATATGAATTTCGGGTTTATCGAATTTCATGACATTACATACTTCTAATATTTCGGAAAAATTGTTTTTCGGGAAATTGATTTGGTATTCGAATT
>NW_014567997.1:0-907 GCF_001313825.1 Dinoponera quadriceps | reverse complement strand
AAAAAAAAAAAGATTTTCTTATTTTTCATTTTAAATGTCAAACTCACTTCTTCAAACAGTTGTTGATACAATTTCAATCTCTTACAAAAATAATGTTTTAGTGAAATACATGGGAGTAGTAGTTAATCTACATTACGAAATTTTGAAGGCAGACGGTTTTCAAGAAAGAATATACATAAGGGTTTTTAAAAACTCTAAAAAGCTTACAAACAGTAAAAACAAATAGAAAAATAATATTTAAATTTCATTTCAGATTATGACAGATATGGATTATAGCCAGACATCAGCAACTACATTATATTTTTTTAATAAAATAATAACATTTTACACAATTTTAAGAGTTTTTCTTATGAGGTATTACACATATAGAATTGGTTTAGAAGCAAGCTAAAAATCTGAGACATTGAAGTTTAGCAAACTTCTAGTAATATTCTATTCGAAGAAAACTGGAACTGTTACTAAATGTCTAGAAAATGTATAGTAAATATCTTGAAACTGAAAATTTAAAGTTTACTAAACTTCTAGAAATGTTCTATTCGAAGAAAACTGTAACTTTAACTAAATGTCTAGAAAATGTATAGTAAATATTTTGAAAATGAAAAATTGAAGTTTACTAAACTTCTAGGAATATTCTACAAGACAAAAACTGTGACGTTTACTAAATTTCTAGAAAATGTTTAGTAAATATTAAAATTATATATCAACTAAACTTCTAGAATTATTCTAATAGAAGAAAACTATAACTTCCATTAAATGTATAAATTACTTCTAGTAGATACTCTAAGTAAACATTTATTAGAAATCCAGTAGAAGTTTACTAGATAAATCCGTAGCGTCAAAGTATGTTTAGCCGCGAGACGTTTATTAGATTTTTTCTAAATGTCTAGAAAACTTCTAGCAGACCGAG
>NW_014567996.1:0-885 GCF_001313825.1 Dinoponera quadriceps | reverse complement strand
TTTTTTTTTTTTTCAAATATAAAACAAAATAATATCTTGGTAGGGAGTTGAGAAACAGAGGATAGAGGAGGGTGAGGGGTGGATTATCCGCGTCTCGGAGACGCACGTATTCTTAGTATTCTAAGATGATTTCTGGCGTAGCCTGATGTCTAACTATCGTTTGCACTCGATTTGTTTCAGACGAGGAATCGATGGACACTTCTCAGTAATAATTTCTAACACACAGGAAAGATTTCAAACCGACCCGTTACGATTCTCATGTTTCTTGATGTACATTGTTCCTGTATTGAATTATGCACGAGTTCAGTTACAACGAATAATAATTTTCCATTAGTCATAAAAAACCAAACAAAAATCGACAAGAACAATTCCCCACGCTAGTTGATCGACGAGATTACTCGTTAGCGGAGTACAAACGATGCGTTCTTTAAGTTAAACAAATATGTGTTAACGTCGGATTAAAAATAAATATACACTTCGTTAACCTCTATCTCGTACAAAAATATAAACATCACGCGAAATCTTGTTTCGCGGTCGTTGGAAGGGGAGGGGAGTACACGAGCGACCGCGTGAATACGTAATCCCGCTTATTAGTTTACCTGTTTTGATTCAGCGTCTCTTTCGTAACAACGTTACGTCCCTAAACGTCCCTAAACGGACAGTCGCGCGATTTTCAGCCTTGTGTATACAAGCGTGCGCATAAGATTGAAAATAGAGCAAGTGAAAAATAGTGGCAGTAGTAATTCTGGTTTTAATATGATAGAACTATCATGGTTTCAATCTTACATGTGTGATTAGTGTCATATATGCTGTACCATTTCGTAAAGTTACGCCATTCACAGCTTTACATATATAACGGCATAAGGTTGAAAATCGTAGAAGTAA
>NW_014567995.1:0-899 GCF_001313825.1 Dinoponera quadriceps | reverse complement strand
GAGGGCCAAAAATCAGTCGAAATTTTTAATTTTAAGTAAAATAAGATAATAATAAAAATACTGTTTGTATAGCAATGCGAATTATAAATTTTAAGATTGTGAAGAATCAAATTGCCTGGATATATTTCATAAAGTTAATTTGTAAATTGCAAATGTAGATATTAAGAGGATATTAATCACGAAATTTTTAGTCACTGTATACGAATGGCGCATACAATCCGGAATCAGTTGTACGGAAAATAGTAATGATCATTACCGACCCAGACAAATTGCAACAGGCATATCAAATAATTAACAAATGTGATTATGAAGGTAACCGATTTTATTATTTGATGTCTATTAACTACTTCCAATCGCTTGAGATACACTCCACATTAATTATATGTTATCAAAGACCATAATTAAAAAACATGATTATACAGATTTTTAATGTGTGAAGAAAAATTTATTATATAACAAATTAATTAATTTTCATGTGTTTACAAGTTAATTCATTTTATTTTTCCACGAAAACTAAACTAACACAACTAGAAGTTCCATATATATGATATTAAAAGCAATATATACATTCTATCTGAATTTGTTCTATCGGAATTCTATCTGAAAAGTTACCATTCTTCTTTTATTTTAATTACAGCACTTCGATCCGGAGCAGTTGGCATATGGGGAACAATACAATATATAAACTGCGCTCAATCAATTGTACCACTTATTGATACAGAATGAATACTAAGTGAAAGTGCATGAAAGATGATTTTTTAATGACTAATAATAATTTTTCAATTTTTATATAATTTTATAATTACGCATAAAGCATTATAATAATGCATAAAGCATTTTTTATATGTATTGCTTCTAATTATTAGTAAGTATGTCTTTTTCGTATCCTGTATTGTATT
>NW_014567994.1:0-882 GCF_001313825.1 Dinoponera quadriceps | reverse complement strand
TTATATTACGGTGTATTATGGTATTCGTTAAAACAGTCCAAACACATTTGTGGTGATTTTGGAGAATTGGGACAATAGGCTATAGATTTTTTCACATTTTTCCTCGCTTCCTGGCATTCGACAATTCGCTCTTCTTCTGGTAACATAGGACGCACGTCCTACTTATAGGCTTGTCCTGCTGATTCTTACGAACTTCTAAATAGTGAGACACTTTCTTCATTTTCTTTCTTTTATTGTCGGGGATAGTATTTTCATAGGACAACCATTCTGTAACTAGAAGTTCCTGAAACGTCCTTCGTTTAGCAATTTGTCTGCAAGTACAGTGTAGACGTCTTCCGCTATGCAGACTTGCCTTTTTCCGCTGGTCTCTCGTCCAGCACATATTTTCGCGGACCATGTGTATCCTTCGGTGGAGCACAGTTTGTATAGTTTAATGCCATATTTATGCGATTTAGTTGGTACGTATTGCCTGAAGACTAATCGTCCCCTCCAAGGAACCATTGTCTCGTTGACTACAATATCTTGGCTTGGTAAAAAAACTTTTTGATAATTGTCTGTCAATGTGTATGATTAGTAAAACTCTTCCAAGTTTACTATTCTGTTCTATGGTTTCGTTGTTTGCAAAATGCAAATTTGCTAATAGTAATTCAAATCGATTACGGAACACTCTGCCGCGTTGAAATGGAAAATTGTAAATAGGGTCCGTTGACCAACATCTAATGAGCGGTGTCTGTACTAGACCCATCCAAATCATAAGTGCAATAAATGTTGTAATTTCTTCGGAAGTGGTGGGTTTACATCTATTCAGTCGAGCGTGATCGATCGTTCCACGTTAAAGCAATTTTTGTTCTGCATATCTATTAGTTTCTGTGACTAAAAGGC
>NW_014567993.1:0-880 GCF_001313825.1 Dinoponera quadriceps | reverse complement strand
AAAACAAGCATCGGTTCAGCGATTGCAACGCCATCTGTGTGTCAGACCGAGAACTTATCAGCCGATGTGTTACGTACAGTTGTCATAAATTCGACAAAAATTAATTACTACATACTATTATCGTAATGGGAGTCTATTGGGGTACATAAATTGCTATAAATTAATCATTACATAGTGTGATCGTCATGGATTTCATCGGGGATAATTGAGATGACAATTCGGAAGTCCGTTTTCTCAATTATTATGGACTTTAGTTGGAAAATCTAGGTGGGTTCCGATTAGAAGTGTAGTATTTTATAATATACGATTCTAAATGAAAAATATGAGCAGATCGCGTTTAATTACCCTTAATGTTTTCCCAAAGATTTCTTCCGATTTCCATTTTACACCACGATTGAATAAAATATTTATTTATCTTATTTATTTATTTCTAATCCGTGTTTTGAAGATTTGGATGTTTCTGGTTTATATACACAAGTATACATCATATCATATACATTTGTCCATTTTTCATCATTTTATATGATTTTTCTTATCTTACCCTATTTCTTTCCTTCTTTTTTCTTAGTCTATCTATTCTCACTCTGTGTGCGTGCGTGCGTGTGTATGTGGGTGTGATATCTTAATATTCCCGAATTTAAATACATCTTTTAATCTATACAGTAAAAAATAAGATGTTAATATTAACACTTTTTGTATATCCCAGAAAGTTTACTCTAAATTTTATGTTAAAATAACATTCGTTGTGTGTTACTTTTTAACATAATGAAAATGTTAATTATTTGACACAAACATATTTTATTCTATTGGTAATACAAATAAGTTTCCGCGGTTTTTTTTATAAAAATTATCAATTTATTGTAAAAAAAATATACGTTAC
>NW_014567992.1:0-875 GCF_001313825.1 Dinoponera quadriceps | reverse complement strand
TTTTTTTTTTATTTTTATGTGATCGACATGTCTAAATATTTCTTTATCATTCTTTATCGCGACAAAATAGTGGTACGATTTCATATAAATGATGAGAAAAAGGTGAGAATACATATTAATTTAGTATTCTAATATAAGAGAATATAAGAGTATATAAGGGAAAATACTTATTAATTTAGTATTCTAATATAATTTTAGAATGTTTATGAAAAATACACTAAGAAATTACTGTTATATGTTTATGAAAATTGCTCAAAGCTATTCTAACAAACATATACTTAAATTATATTTATTTTTTTATCTAATAGACAAGCTTTTGAGAACATTTATCGTTTACTTCGACCTGGTGGAATCGTGTTAGCATTAATAATTCAATCTCACGATGTACTTGATACTTTGCTTGACATGTCGAAAGATACCCGCTATGCATCGCACATAAAGGTAAATATTGATCGTTTTATTAGTTGACATTTACCAACTCTAATCGATTGCTAATTAATAATATTTTCCATACGCTTACAGAACAGAAATATCTTTATTCCGCCATTTTATAATTCAATTCAGCCGCTAAAAGAGCTGAAAACATTGCTAAAAAATATAGGATTTATAGTTCATCATTGTAGCTGTCGGGAAAAAACCTACTCCATTCACGTAGCAAATAAAATTCCAAGTAAGTTATTTTTTAATTAGGAAGACATTAGATCTTATTTGTCACATATTTTTGCAATTTATAATATCAATGTTTGGCTGACCAGCTGATTGATACAAAATACGATTTTATATGAACTATTAATTATTTCGATAGATGTGATAATGTCTTTTGCGGAAATATTTCTGGAAAATATGTCCTGCGACCAAACAGAACAATTCAAACA
>NW_014567991.1:0-878 GCF_001313825.1 Dinoponera quadriceps | reverse complement strand
ATTGTTTACTTGATTTTAATAAATTGAAACATCAAATTTAGAAAATGACTTCTTAAAAGATTTACTTCAATTAAATTCAGATATATACCATACTATATACTAATATAAAATATTAACTTAAATTCAGATATATACCATACTATATACTAATATATATACTACTATATACTAGAGAGAACATGAATGAATATAGGAATTTTTTAAATATTTAATCCGGATCACTTAAGTAAAAAAAAATATTTTAGTAAATATTTCTTTAAATTCATGTTTTCAAACTATTAAGAATTAGAAGTGATACACTTGAAAATAGTCAATATTTCTTTAATACAATTTCATTTCAAGAAACATATTTAAAAGCGCTAAACCATTTTTTCCTTAATACGTTTAATAATATTTAAAGTATTATACTAATTTATATCTTGATATTATTTCTACTATAAAATTAAGTGGAAGTTCCATTAAAGTTTAGGAACATATGTAGACAATAGGAAATATACCAGCCAATTAAAGTGAAATGGCTTATTAGGAAATGTAGCTGATTCCAAATCCCAGAAGTCCCAAGTTCAAATCCGGCCAGTGGTAAACGCACTTTTTCAAATACAATATAAATAGAATTGATTAAATAGCACATGATTGAGAAGATTTTAGGAAAAATCCTTGACAACGTCTAAAAACCATGCAATAGAAAAAACGTAATAAATATAGAAACTAATGAAAAAGAATAAAACATTTGTTAAATAGCAGTAAATAATTATTATATTTTAATAAATATTGATTCTATTGTAGAAAATGATTTTTTACATTTAGTAAATTAATAATTTCATTTAAAAAAATTATTAGTAATACAAATAAGTTTCCGCCGTTTTCAAAAGATGGCT
>NW_014567990.1:0-877 GCF_001313825.1 Dinoponera quadriceps | reverse complement strand
CGGTGAAAATGTGTGTGTGTATGTATATGTGTGTGTCTGCTATGCCACGTTCATCCTATTTCATGTATATATTTTAATAATTTCATGTATATATATACACACACATATATATATAAGAGGCATATATATAATAAATATATATAAATAATATTAAATATATATATAAGAAAGTTATAAATTATAATAAGTAGAAAGAACAAATACGTGCGCATGTGTACTTCAACGATAACGTTGCAAAGAAATAATTATTGTTATTTTATAATTATTGTTATACTGTGCATACGTTTGAAAATGGTAACAAAAAATTGTAGCTCTCATTGCCATCGCTTGTTGCAAAGCGGAAGGCGACATTTCCTTTCTTCGTTAACGCAAATCCCCTGTTAATATTTCAACGAAAGTTTGAGGCGTCATTAACAACTCGTCTTCCACAAGTCCAATTTTCTGTCCCTTCCCTCTCTCACTCGTAACAAAGCCGGGCGCTCTTATCTAAAGCGGTGAGCCTGTGCATTTTTCAAGAAAATTATCCGCTATAGTTTTTCCATTGTTTCTCGCGGCAGCAAAAAATCGGCGACCGGTGCTCTCTGTTTTTTCCGAGGCGCACAGGAAAACCGCGTAATGACCGATCTGTCGTGACGACTTAGCCGGTGGTTGCCGCGAACGTCGTCGTACAGAGCGAGATAAATAATTGCGAATTGATCGATGCCCATGCCATCGGCCGGGTGGTTGTATTTTCTGCAAAATTTCTACCTCTTCTTCGCATGGGAGTGGGGACCGCGTCGCACCGAACGAAGACAGCTCTCTTCTAACAGCTGCTAGAGACCGGTCTCGTCTGGGAGCGCACGGTTGATCGGCCACGTCGACGTAAATGAACCTATGA
>NW_014567989.1:0-873 GCF_001313825.1 Dinoponera quadriceps | reverse complement strand
ATAAGGTTTATTTTACTTTTTATGTTCTCTTTATATGCTAGCATTTTATCTAGAAACTGTTTTTTTTCATATTCAGTCCTACCTGTAAGTGATCATATTCGTGTTGTGCTATTCTAGCAGGCCATCCACATGCTTTCCATGTGAACTGTTGGGCAGAAGCGTCCAGTGCTGTAATTTCAACTTCATAGGCTCTGGGCACCACAGCGGAATATCCGCGAATGCTTTCACAGACTTCATGAAAATTTATAGAAGTATGGTCCGTGATTTTTAATTGAGGGTTGATGAAGATTTGTGTTGGGACAATTTTTATTTCTCGAGCTTTTCTCACAGCTTCGTCGATCATTTTTATATGCTTCTCCGTGTATTCTATAGCGAATATTTGCCAGGGAAGTCCGATTTGAGGCCCAGACAAACCGCATGATCCGTAACTTTGCATAACGTATATCAAACGGTTGATTACCTAAATAAAAATTAAAAATTATGTTTTTAATAAAATATTAATATCCCAATTTAACAGTAATAAGGCTTTTATGTATTTTATTTCAGCAGGTAACATTTTCAATTTGAGAAGACAAATATTCCCCATATTCTAAGCTCTCATTTTTAACAGTGCAATTATCCATCTGATTATTGAAGATTTCTTATATTTAAGTGAAGAAAAAATATTCATTTGAAACTTTTTATAAAAAGACTATTAACACAATAAATATAAGATTTATAGATTTATTATAAATAGAATAAAGACAATATACACATTTTTGGAAAGTAAAATATTAACTTTTTCTCGAGTTATGAATGGTAACATTAAATCAACTTTTTGATAAATATTGCATTTAATGGAACAACGAGATATGACTGTGCCCTTGACATATA
>NW_014567988.1:0-872 GCF_001313825.1 Dinoponera quadriceps | reverse complement strand
TTGCGGCCTTATTTTAATTCACCATGATCTTATATCGACTTATCTTTAAGATTGCAATGAATATAAATTTCACTTATATTTTATTCAAGAAATATACATTTGGAAATTCTTAACAAATAGCGACGCTATTACACATATTTCCCACTTTTATTAAATATGCAAATTTATCAAATAGCGAATGAAGCTTCATACTTTAAAACGTTTTTGCAAATTTATCTTCACTCACGTTTTTATTTTGTATAATACGTGGTATAATATATCATAATGATTTATTCATTGTCATTTTGTAGTATAAGAAAATATGTATAACCAGTTATGAAGCATAGATAGAGAAAAATAATATAATATAATGGTATTAGGTGCTTGAATTAATTCTCGCTGTTGACTAACAAAGGTCAGCAGTTGTGCTACTTCAATATAGTCAAAAGTGACTTTTGATGAATATTATGTCAAATAAATCCCGGAAATTGTTCAATAAAACATAAAATATTAGTTTAGTTACCCAAATTTATTTTGTCGCCTTCAAAATAGGCCCTATTTGAAGCGATACATTAATGCGAACGAATAATTCAGTCGTCGAAACAATTCTTATATGCACTTTCTAATATAGTCTGCAATTCTTTTTGCAAATTTTGTTTTATGGCTTCAATGGACTCAAAACATCTTCCACAAAGTGGTAATTTGAATTTGAGAAAGTGGAAAATGTCATACGGAGTCGTATCTGGCAAATACGGTATTTCATCGATGACATTCGTTGAGTTTTTAGTAAAAATTCGCGAACAAAGGTCGATGTGTGGGACGATGCAATATTCAAGAATTGTTCTTCCACATATCTGGCCTTTTCCTGCGAACACACACACACACACACACAC
>NW_014567987.1:0-871 GCF_001313825.1 Dinoponera quadriceps | reverse complement strand
CTTAGAAAGTTTTTAGCCTTGAATTTAGTTCAAGTAATACTTGCGTGAAATTGCGTGAAGACCACTCGAGGAAATTTTCAGTTCTCAACGTTAAGTCCTAAAATGGAGGAAACGGAAATAACTTTCCATTTGTGACATCAAAGGGAGCACAATAGAAGACTTTTGAATACTTAATGTAGAACTAAATAGATTTAATGCAGAACTGGAATTTCGACCTGGATGCGGAATGAGTTCTCGTGTGACAACGAATTCTCTCCGTCGAGTGTTTGTTGCATGTTTGACAGAGAGTAAGCGGAATAACGCAGAGAAGAGCTCGCTCGGATCATTCGCAACGGCGGCCGCACGCAAATTGGTGATATCTCAGGACTCTCGAATGCGGAAACGATAAGATATTTTTCCTGCTCGCGCACTCTCGTATCCACCGCGCCAGCTACATTTCCGGGCCGCGACACCCCCCGACGTCGCTCCCGATCTCGTCTTGACGTCAGTCGCGGTTTATCGCGGTTTACAACTGGGTCGCCGAACCGTCGAACAGTCTGACTCATATCCGACGAATGCCGAACTGCCAAATGATATTTCATCCTCCTCCGTATCCCTTTCCGCTCCTTACTGTTTAAGCTCCCCTCCCCCCTCACACACACACTTGTACAAAAGAATAACAATAAATTAGAAGAGAGAGAGAGAGAGAGAAATGAAATGTTTGCACACGCGGCACTTACGACCGCATCGCGATTCCGTTAGTGGGAAGAAACTTGTACCTTTAAGGCGATTTACCGTCTATTTCGTTTTGTGCTTTAGGTGATACCAGTGTTTAACGATTACCGGTGGAATGGATGAATGTGTTCTCCAGGGAGAGTCGCGCAGCGTTCCG
>NW_014567986.1:0-867 GCF_001313825.1 Dinoponera quadriceps | reverse complement strand
CCTGACGGGGATTTTGTTGTAAACACGCGTGGCAGTCAACGTGTTAAAACCCCATTATTGTATTCTACGGGTTTAACATGTTTCCCACCAGTATACACTCGGTCACAGGACGATTGCAAGGACAGTCACAAAATGGTCACGGGACAGTTTTTTTCTCACATACTTGAAAACACACAAAGAATACGACGAAGCGAACCTATGATTCACGGCCATACTGTGTGCTCAACAGATGATCAGACAGCTGATTAAATTTGATACATATATATTAAAATTACATGTGTATATGTAATTTTGGTAAATATCTAGCTATCTACTACGCATGTTCGTAAACCATAGGCTCCCTTAGTCGTATTTTTAGTATGTTCTGAAACATGTAAAAAACAAACAGACATAGAAATAATTCCTAATCAACCCTTTTTTTTTATGTTGCTCGGGCACTAAATACATGACAGTTCACATACAAAACATTCCACAGTATATAGTTTACTAAAGGAAGGGTAGAGCTAAAAGGAGGCAGTAAACGTGGCGTACGCGAGTTCGAAAACGCAGCATTGGTTCGCGCATGCGTGAGATTGTTCTTTGCCCTTTCGTTCATTGTTTCGCACCACTGTACAGATCCTGATCTTCGTACCCGCTTATTTCTAGTTCGATTAGAGAAAAACCGATTATATGAATACTTTATAGCTTCACATAAAAATATCGCTAGACTACAATTTCTATGCTAGTATCTATATATCTCATATCATAAGTAGGAGAAATCATATTTCCCATTCAGCAAATCTATTTTAGAATGTTCCTTGTCAATACAGCTAGAGGCAATTTAAATCTTAAAAATGTTTAATATTACAAGTAAGGACTCGTACTGAA
>NW_014567985.1:0-867 GCF_001313825.1 Dinoponera quadriceps | reverse complement strand
CTTGGAATATATATATATATATATATATATATATTCCAAGTGTTCTATTTTATTTTAAACAGTCAAATAGTTGGAAATCATGGGACTTTAGAAAAAATATTTTGTACAAAAATTACTCGAAGGGTATAGGTAATGTCATAAGATAGTGTCATTAGTTTGATCTTGAATAGTTATTTAAAGATCACATCACTTTCAATTTTTTTTTATGGAAATTCCCAATTCTCATTGCATATTCTTGTAAATTCTTGTTTATTGCATAGTCTTACTTACCTCAATAGTTTTTCAAAATATTGTTACAAAGTATATTCTCATTACGTACTTTTCCAGTTATAAGACTTCTAATTTACAGTACTGCCGGCATTATCGTTACTCAAGAGTTACCGCGTGGAGGTTGCACAGTCGGATTTACATCTCTGCTGCATAATTTGTGCAAAATATAAAGGCGTATTATCTTGCTGGAACCCTCCGTCTGATATTCAAGTCGACGTCTTTGAAGAACCGTGGAAAGTCATTTTGGAAAAACTTCCAATTCCTTTGACTATTGATGGGTCGATCGAAGAAAAAATAAGACCCAATCAGATATCCACTCTGAATTCCACATTGCACATTTAACTTCTACATTCTACTCGTGCTGGTGGTTGAGCTGGAGTGTCTAATATGGATTTTGAGCGGCTTAGTAGTGTGGCAACTGTGATGGTTTACAGAAATAAAGATGGTTTACAGAGGTAGAAGTGTTGTTATGAAAAGTTACCTCATCGTTCAAAAGAACATAGTCGAAAAAATTAAATTGGTATTGGGTTTGTTTGACCGTCTATTGATAAAATATTAGGTTGGTGCGTATGAAATGTCGCATTCTCTTTACATGCG
>NW_014567984.1:0-863 GCF_001313825.1 Dinoponera quadriceps | reverse complement strand
CCCAGGAGTACATGGACCAAAGGGCCCGCGAAATAGCAATAGCGGCCAAACTGGGACTGTTCGGAACACGCGACGATGAGAGAGAATACTCAAGGGCGGAAGAAAAATCCGCACCAGAAACGTCGCGAAGATTGGAATCTCCACAACCTTCCACCAGCGGGTTACAAAAGCAACAACCCGAACAGGAAACATCCACGGAAGAATCAAGCTCCGAGGAGGAGGAACAACACACTCCCCCGGACGACAAAGGAAAAAAATGGAGAACCTGGACAGCCAAAGGACCGAGAACAAACCGGTTCAAAACCAAAGGAGATCCGATACAAAGAAAGAGAGACCCTGTCACAGGCAAGTTTATCTCCAACAAAGAAGCGACGGAGAAAGAGAATAAACGACCACGAAAGTCGACACCAATACAAAGGAAAAAGAGGCCGAAAGCCTCATCAACACTGAAAATATACACCTCCTCAGAGTCTGAAGACGAAGAACCGTCGATGACAAAACAATCGAGCCCATCGCAGGAAAAAACACAAACACCTCCGAAGAAAATACCTGCGTCGAGGAAAACGAGCCCACGGAACTTATCGCTCAGAACACCCCTCCAAACACTGCAAAAAATTTTGCAGACATTAGCCACACCACCGACACTGAATGTTAGTGCTCAAGACAGCCCGGATCCACCACGAATATCGTCGGCACCGATAACAATGACGACGACTCAACCACAAGGGGAAAATCGCTCAAACGAGCTGATAGCAATAAAATTCTCGTCCATTGGAGACTTGAACCAAAAATTACTGCAAGCAAAACCGATGAGTCCAGCAATACTGCGGACCCTCTCGGACACAGAAGGAGGACCGAGGGTA
>NW_014567983.1:0-870 GCF_001313825.1 Dinoponera quadriceps | reverse complement strand
ATATAATTTAAGTATATTTCTCGACACGTGAGAGGTCTTGATTCTTTTATAATTCAGCAGCATTACGACAGCAGTATTCAAATATTTGAAACTTCAACTATTCAATCAATCAATATATCAATATATATATTGAAAGTTAATAGATGTAATGATGAGATGATAAACAAAATTAAAATTACAGCAAGTTTAGTTTTTGTTATTTTACTTTTTAAAAACAAACGAATAAATTATTCATTTGTATTCATTAGAATATATTTTAATATTTTCAATGTTTATAACAAAGAATGTCCATGTTTTGTGATCACCAATGTTCTGTATGATTTGAAAATGATTGATTATTTATTTTAACTACTTTTTTTTTTAGTGCCATATCCTATATCCAGGCATAAAAAACCTCTCCATATGATACATACCAGTAGTGTGCATGTTGATTATACACAAGCACTATTTTAACTAACGAAACATAAAAATATTATTAAGCTGAATTCATTATTTTCGTCGAGACTTATATCGAGATATTCCTGAATTAATTGATATAATTTTGTTCACTATTTTTTCTACTTTACACGCGATCAAGCAATGCAAATACTGTTTTGGACATTGAATGAAGTTGCTTGACGAAGCACTATAGGAGCTCTATCGTGCAAAGCACGTTTCTCGAAAATACTAAAGGAAAGCGGCGTAGGTTCCGATACGACATATTACCAAGGCAAAAATCAAAGTGAAATTTCCACTGGGTTCTTTCAAGGAACGATCATAAAGTTTAAGCGAAGCGTTGTAGATGCATTTTTAACTTTCCGCAAAATCGAAACTTAATTCAACCCTTTTCGTGTACACGTTGTATAACGATCGCGACGGCGGTAAAAAAAA
>NW_014567982.1:0-866 GCF_001313825.1 Dinoponera quadriceps | reverse complement strand
TATTTGAAACAGAAGATTTCTGTTCAAACTCGAATAAATAAACTGTGTTCTCTGATTTTCTTTTTTGTAGTACTGCTCCTCAATAAATAATTATATTCAAATTTCAAATCACAAATAAGTACATGTCACATAAAACGAACCAATTTATAGTGTTTTATGAAAGCATAACCGTACAAGACTGATAGATTCTGCTAATATCGAATATCGTATTGTCCCACCGCGAGCAAGTGCGGACATGCAACGGTTTTTCATGTCCGCACTTGTTTTGATACGTTTGCTAAGACAATGCACAGACATGTTTGTGCTTCAAGTATTTTCATGCATTCTTACGTGTGACTCTTTTAATGATACATTTTACCTTTTCGTTCGCAAGTTTGGTATGTAATGTGTTTTTATCAAAAAAGCGTTTTTTAAATTAATTTACTTCTTAATTAGGTACCTATTGGAATCATAGATATTTTGAAGTAACAAACAAATAGCAGTAAGGGGTCTATTTTTGCTGTCGTCGCTCTCCAAATTTTTTATTGAAACTATCGACCCCTAGAAAATTCAAATTGACCTCAAGAGGTCGATATCGACGACTTTGGGAACTCTTGTTTTAAGCGATCTCCGCCCATCTTTGGCGGCATCAGACATCGAGCGCTCAGCACTCTTCACTCATCGAGTGTCCGCATTGATGCAAAAATTGTAACAATTCTGGCCAATAGTTCAGGTTTAACACTTGCATAATTTCCATTATGCTCTTCAATCCATCGTTAAAATTGCAAACAACAATATCTGCTATTATATCTAGGAGAGTTTTACTGCTCAAAGATATTTTTGGTGCTATTGAACACACAATAGTATTAAAACTTTTGTTATCGTTT
>NW_014567981.1:0-867 GCF_001313825.1 Dinoponera quadriceps | reverse complement strand
AAATTACGCGTTATCATTCACCAAGTTAACAGACATCTTCTTTGTCAGCTAGTAGTCATTGCATAGGACCCATAAACGAACGATTATAAAACGCTGACGCTGAAAGACAAGGGAATTCGTAAAGCCAAAATCCAAGTAACATAAGAACAGATATATCAACTAGCGTATAATCCAATGAATGAAAAGTACCACACTCACGATATATTAGCCATAACTTTCTTGTATACAACTCATCAATCCTTATATATTAAATTTTACATCTCTGCACAAAAATTATAATATAAGCGTCACTAAATAAACGAGAAATGAAATAAAACTCAATATTACTACCGGGCGGAAGATTATACCCGCGCAAATGCGAACACGAGAAAATAAACGAACAATTAAAACTAGCATTATAAAAGTTTATGTTCAAAATTCTAACTTTTATTAGCTAAACAGAAAGAGTTAAATTTATCATGCTCATAACATGTAAAACGAGCATGATGCGAGAATCGAGTTGCTTTCTCGACACAATAACTTAAAGATTGAAAACCGATAACAAAAGGAGACCCGCAATACAAAAGCAGATAAACACTTGATATGTATTGTGTCTATTATAAGAAAAGCCTAATATTAAGAATCTAAATAATAAGATTAAAAGACTCGTCGATTCAGGTCACAAACATTACCATATTTAAACATTGTCTAATGTTTTATTCGATTGAAGAATAACCAATAAGCTCGTTCCGTTTGGCACCAATAAACTTATAAAACTGAATACCTTTGGCGCGACAAATCAGTAGGGAGTATAAAGAAGTTGGAGCAATTTAGTCGATTCTAATTATTCGCTTTTCTCGGCTCGCTACGGTTTCAATTACTCTCCGT
>NW_014567980.1:0-864 GCF_001313825.1 Dinoponera quadriceps | reverse complement strand
TTATAGGTCAATCATTTATATAGATAGATATTATTTAGAAACAATATTCGTAATAACTGTTGTTTGAGGATTTTAACTGCGGATATATAGTTGGAAATATAATAAAATAATAAGATAATAAAGTGAGCGGTTGTAACATATGTTCTCAAGATTTGGAAACGTACGCAGAAGATAAAATGCTAGATTCAAGTAAATGATTACTCCGATACTCCTTAGCAAATTTTTACCTGGGTCAAGTAATATTTATTTGACTCAAGTAAAATATTTTCCAAGTAAATTATCCAAGTAAAGTATATTTACTTGATCCACGTGAGATTTACTTAATCTAAATAAAAATTTGCTAAGGAGTGTTGGAGCAATTATTTGCCTGAATCTAGCACTTTTTTTCTGCGTGCAACAATTGCGAACTAATCGAATGACAGTGGCAGGACGAGAACGATTAGATCGCTTGTTTAACTAAAAGACTCGGCACCAGTAACGCCTTGTACATAAAAGTATCGTTATCAATGTAACGTTCGAATTATGTAAAAATAACCCCGTTTATGAAACGTTTCGAGAACTGGTTATATATTAAATATTTATGTAAACGTGAAAAAATCAAACCGTACGAAACTAGTTTGATAAATATCAACTCGAAATCGTGATGAATAGCATGCTGAAATTCTAGAGCTTTAGCGTTTTTGCAAATTCCCAGAGCAGAATCCATCGGAAGAGTTAAATCGCGCGGAAAATAACTAGTTAGCTGAGTATTAAGATTACTTCTGGCGCTTTTTTTCTCGACATACATATTTCAATTCTATTATTGTCAAGGCCACATTTCCCTTGAGATTAGGTGTCTAATAATTTGCCGGAAAGAGCGAACTC
>NW_014567979.1:0-867 GCF_001313825.1 Dinoponera quadriceps | reverse complement strand
GGGATTTTCTATTAGATTATTTCCGTCAGAAAATGGAACAAGTTTTACAGCATAATCTAAAACAATGGGGTTAAATAAGAAAAAATTAGTATTATGTTCCATAGTTATAGCAATCATTTTTAATAATAAAAATAATATTATTATAATTACAAAATGAATTGGTTCTACATTCGTTAAAACTGTTACCAAGCCTTTGATAATTTTGACAAATATTATTAGGCTGGTTATTAAATAAACAATTTTCAGCTGGGTTTAGAGCACATTTGAAATGTGACTACATTACTTTGAACGACTGTTACTGGATTTCGGGCACTAGGGTTTTTCAATCTGCATTTGACAGCATTACGTGTACGTGTTTTTTACAAAGTTGACATATTAAAATTTCATTATTTAAATTTGAGATTATTGTATTTTGTAAGTATAATTGACACGTAACCGCAGTATGACCAATTTTCAAACAAATTTGAAAATAGCCTTCAATAGATAAGGAATTTGTTCCTCGTATTTCTCTAATTTCCTGAATTTCTCTTTCGATTCGTAATATTTCATTTATTGATGTGTCTAAGTCTAAATTTCTTCGTATTCTTTCTTCTTTTTCAGTCTTGAGACCCCTAATAAAGTATATGCATAATTCTTCCTCTAATGAAGTTTATATAATGTGCATTTACTAGTCCAGGACTAGAAGTACATTATGCGTCTAAGATACTTTTTCCGTTTGTTTTTATTCTATTAGCATATGCAATTCCTTGTCCAGTTTCTTTCTGATAAATCTTTTGTAATTCATCTTGCAATTCATATAAACTTGAAGACCAAATGCTTTTCTTAAATAAGTTGTTAATTGATTAATTGAACGTAAAATCGTTATCT
>NW_014567978.1:0-861 GCF_001313825.1 Dinoponera quadriceps | reverse complement strand
TATATTAATTCTATATATTAATATTAATCTTTCACACGGCAAGAAAAATTGTATTGTTTATGCCCCAAATGACAAAGAAATAAAAATATTTCGATTTCGATAAAACTCAATCTCGAGGATTCTTAGTCGCCGATTAGAAATTTGGAGCTCAAATTTGTGATCAGCAACTTTAAGTAGAGATATTTTCGAATCAAGTTACTTATTGCACTTTGGACAGCAATATCAAGTCCGCCATTTTGAATTTCTGAATTTTGTGTTCAAATTCATGATTTCAAAAACCCCAAGATATCATTGGTAGTCAATATTTTATGATTCTAAGCATATTTTTCAAACCGCCTGCCATATGCCCAGCTTGCCGTGCAAAGGATTGATGAATACACACGAGGCGCAATTTATGTGCTATCTGAAAAAAATTATTATTAACTTTCCTTCTTTAATTGCAGCAATTCTATCCGGGGAGGTCGGTGTAGGAAAAACGATACAATTCCTATTATGCGGTCTGCCACTTATATCACTTTTTGATGCAGAGTGAATGTAAAGTAAAAACGAAGGACAGATCATTTGTCATAATTATACATAAAATGTTCTTTATATATTTTTTTATATATTATTTGGAATTCTTAATACAAATGTCCTTTTCGTTTTCTCTATCGGATTGTATCATCGTGTTAATCTTTCAATAAAATGTGATTAAACTGAAAAACGTTTCTGCGCCTAAATGAATTTTAATAAGGTGAGGGAAAAAATAATCGATAGAAAAGATGTTAAGCGGATGATGCTCTAACAGGAAAAGAAAAAAATCCCTAATTACTAAATCTAAAGAAATATCTACTTTTATTGATCACAACGTTATTTATTAAT
>NW_014567977.1:0-864 GCF_001313825.1 Dinoponera quadriceps | reverse complement strand
AAGCATAGTAGACTGGTGCGCTGTCTACCATACCACGCTCGCGCTCAATCATATAGTTAATAATGTATAAGTATAATATATAATTATTAATATATATTATATAATTGTATAATTAATATTTAGTTATCTGTGCGAATAAAAGAACGAGCCCATAATGTGATGCGGACCCACTTCATGTTGCAAAATGTGACGCTTCGAGGCACCGTATAAACCAATTATATTCTTTCTTTGAGCACTTAAAGCGTTTGCAGCTTCAATGGACTGTACAGGCTGTTGCATCAACATACGACCCATTACGACGGGTTGCCTGTCCAAAGGCGCGCGCGTCCAGATGATAACTTCGGATTTGTCGATATAGTCATACTTTTACCTTTTTGACGAAGTTGCAGCGTTCCTAATTATCAACCTAATTATCATAATAAAAAGAAAAAAAAGTATGCAAGTGACCGTTGATGTAACACCCTGTCCATGTGGCCTTCATTGCCTTCCATCTCCCCTCCCTCCTCTACTCCTACCGCAAATTTTTCTCAGCTGATACTTTTTAGTTGAGACTTGAACCTCATTTAGCGAAGACTCAAACCCCATTTTTGCCTTTTCTTCTCACCGTCAGATGGCGCCATGTGGTCTATTTACGCGTAGTCAATATTTACAGAATCTAACGAATTGGCTATTATTTCGAGGTATAGTTTTACATTCGACGAGTTTCCGCTTTTAACGAAATTTTGTGTTTTTAAAAGAAATCAATATTGTAACACGATATAGGCCGGTATTCGTAGTCGGATTTTAAATTTATGATTGCTTTAAGTTCATCTTCTGATGCTTTGTGGCCAATGAAATAAGTCGTAGAGCATCTGAAGATAAACT
>NW_014567976.1:0-866 GCF_001313825.1 Dinoponera quadriceps | reverse complement strand
ATGATACTTTTTTACTTATATCTAGAGTTCATATAACTTGAATTCGAATAATTCGAAAAGGAACTTTGCAGTTCACTCAGAAAAGAATGATCGTTGTCAATCTCAAAAATTTTATTTTCAATATCAAAATATATGGAATAACTGTCTCCCTTACTATCTATAAGTAAAAAAGTATCATCCGAGATGAAATTCCCAATGTCCATGACACGAAATAAATGATCAACATTACTAGAACTGTCATTCTTTCTCCAGCTATGAATGTTTTTTTCTGTATCATTTAAATTCGGATCTTCCTTTCTACTGGTATTTTCAATAGGACCAAGACTGTCCATTGATTTACTTAATCCACATCCACACCTGTGTTCTAACCCTTTCTTAGACAACATCGAATTGAACCACCATTTTTTCATAGAGCTTTCTTGCCCCCTAGTCGCATGAAAATAAAATAGATGAGATGAATAGTCATTCGATGAAAATTGATTTGAACATTTCCTGTCAGAATAAGCATCTAGATCCAATCACTCAGATTATTAACTCAAAATTTAAAATGAGTAAGTATAGGTGAAAGAAATACTTTTTTTTGTAAAAATCCATCGTATAACTTGGTTGTATATGAATATGATAGAACTTTTTTTTTCGTAGAATCTCGTCGAATATAAGAATGAATAAGTTTCTATTCTAATACGGAATGAAACGGACAATATACAAGATGGGTAGAAGGAGTTCGTATACTTGACTTGATATCCACAGTCATAGTCCGAACCCACGGAATATGTATAAGAATCTACCAATTCTACCAATCCTAGAGATCCAGGATTAATGGTGGATCCAAGACAATAATAGAAAGTTTGAGTTGTTTAGTATTC
>NW_014567975.1:0-860 GCF_001313825.1 Dinoponera quadriceps | reverse complement strand
CCATCCTTAAAAAGAGCGTAGTAAGACGAAGCGTTTGAGGCCTGGCGAGTGAAGTCGCAATGGTAATCGAAATTCATTGTGGCATGGCAGTTTGGAAGCATCTGCTAAGCTGCTCCTCAATTCTGTTCAGCGAGTTGTTCACGGAGTCAAGTCCGGATGCTATTGCGGGTTAAGTGGTTGGTTGAATTGGTGCTGGTTTCTTGGGCGCCAATGTTCGTTTATTCCTAGGGGCTGGTTCGGCTTCTATTGCAAGTTTTTCAGATAACATATCGATTCTGACATCGGCAATCGGGCGAACTGAGCTCGTCGCTCGAGACATGTTCCCTGGCGGTGGTTGTCGCTCTCCTGGCGGAACAGTCGGTGGTATTTTCCCAAGATGAAGTAATAAGTTCGTAATGGATGAGAACAAGGCTCCTAGGAGGTGCACGCTCCATCTACAAACGGAGTGAAGTGCATAGCCGTGTATAAGCGTATCGGCCATTAACTTGATACATTTGACTAAAAGGCATATGCCTATAAATCCAGTACTAACTGTTCCGGATTGAAGAAATCCGCCAAACAATCTTGCGGCCGTGGATTGCGCAATCAAGCTCAGCGCGTCATTGTCTAGGAGATTTGTGATGGATATGCCACTAACGGGTATTGGGTGGCCTGCTGCAGCTTTGGCAAAATTGTGTACGATCCACAGGAAACATAATGTGGTCGCGAAGTCTCGTCAGATCCTCGTTGGGGTATATTCCGTGTGACGTGGCAGCTCGAAGCGCACGTCACAAGTGCGCGGACACACCGAAATGTCCTATTGCGGAGCGGATGGCGCGCTCTCGAGACCGCCGAATCGAGGCCACCGGTATGTTTTTTTT
>NW_014567974.1:0-855 GCF_001313825.1 Dinoponera quadriceps | reverse complement strand
CGTATATCATGTATATCTTATGTGCAATAACCCGTGTATTATTATTACTAAAGTAATATATTTATTGGACCACTCTAACCATTTGTTCGCGTGGCGAAATAAAGTTACAAATCTATGTATCGATATGTCGGACAAAATATTCGATTACAGATCATAAGAGAATGATGTGATCGCTACCAATGTTTGTAATGACGCAGAAACTCATCCACTGTATTATTTCAGGGAAAAACATTTCTTTCAGAACAATCATTCGAGCGCTAAAACAAAGATGTTGTTTATGTGAATCAGTTCGTATTCACTTGTGAAAGCTCCAATGAATGTTCAAGCATCTGAATAAATACGGCTAGATAACGGTCGCTTAGAGACATTCTTCTGGAAAATTTCGACGTGGCTTAAGGAGCAATTCACCAATTTTAATAGCGTAGGATAACCGGGAGGTTCTATAAAATTATTTCTACTGTAAAAACGAGCCAAATTGCGATACTTAGTTGACTTACCATTTCAAAACTGCGCGTTATATATCATATTATATCAGGTCGCTTCGAAACATTCTTTATATAGTACAGTGGATGATGAAAAAAGTATGCCAAAAATCGAGATATCGATTTACAACTGAATAATTTTTATGCGAATAATATATATGAATACATATATATAATTATATTTCAATAGAATCACACGCTAATTTGTCTATAGCAAGACAATAAAGTGCACAAAACCTGTATAATTTACACCTTCAACTCGCATTTGCAAAATTAATTTTTACTTAAATTTTACTTAAATTCTGAAAATTTTTCAGAATTTAAACATTATGTGTTTAATCTTGTTTATCTGTATAGATAAAAGAAAAAAAAA
>NW_014567973.1:0-856 GCF_001313825.1 Dinoponera quadriceps | reverse complement strand
CGTTCTCGTTAATGGTTGTAGTAGGACACATTCGCAAAGCCGGCGTATGATGATCACTGTGGCGTTGTTTTCCAAAAGCATTTGTTAAAAAGTAAAATCGTCCACCACTTTCATAATACAGGTACCAACCCAACGGTCGAATTACTATCAAACCGTCTCTTTTTCTGCGATATATATCCGTATTTATCACGTGATCATAATTTTCACCGGCGATCGAACGAATGATTAGTTGAGTTTGCCACTAAGCGTTTTGACGCACGGTCAATGTCCTTGTGCCATCGTTAAGATTCAATAGTCAATCTTCGTTGAATACGATCGTTCGCAACAGTATGGATCGCGCGATCGATACTTAAATTGAAATCACTATTATTGATACAAAAATTGAAAATAATTCTGATATTTTTCTTAACGTCACACTGTGGTCGCTCTCAATGCGACGTTACACGTTTGTGCCGCAGCTGCTCTTTCGTTGGGGTCATTTTCTTCATTGTCATTGGTGGTGTACGAATTCACGAATGCGTTGTCGAATATAGAAAAACACGATTATTTGCTAACCACCAAAACACCGTACAAAGCAAATACTATTATCGCACCTCTGAGCATTATTATGAAATTTTTATTCCAGGATATAATCAAAGAGACAAGAAGTACAATTGCCAGCAATCATACTATATATGTGATATTTCGCGTGTTCCATAGGACCGTTTTATAATCCAACCAAGTAGCTGACATTTTAGCCAATCCCGGCGTCAAAGTGCCACATAAGTAGATGAGTAAGGCCGATTTTAGCGCAGTTGTCGCTGTTTTACCGACCGAGTAAAACCCTGCAAAGGCCGGTTGGCGCTGCTTTACCGAC
>NW_014567972.1:0-856 GCF_001313825.1 Dinoponera quadriceps | reverse complement strand
TTTACTATATTTTAACCACACAATTAACTAATTAATTAATTAATTAAAATGAGAAATACAAATTTTTCTCTTTTGAGGAGAAATTTATTTTCCGGTTTATTGCATATCGTTACAACAGTATTTGTCCGATCGTATCTCGCACATTGATTACTACCGTGTGAGTGATAATAAATTGAAAATATACTTACACAAAAAAAGAAAGACATTTATGTATCTTTTACTCGAATGCATTTATAAAATGGCAACTTCCGTCGATGTATTCTATCGGTTTTGCGCGATATTTCCATTCCCAATTTTATTTTTGATCGAAACGTCGCGCTCGTAATTTTGTCACACAGCAAATAGCAACAAATTCCGCAAGGTGTCAAGGCACAATGCGAATTAATCTTTTGTCTTTGGAGCTCCTTTGTCCTGATACTTCGGTACTTGGATACTCGCGAGGACCGAACAGAATTCCTCGTCTCTTGGAATTATATGGCGAAACGGCAACAGGGAGTTGTTCTCAGGGCTGTAATACGAACGGACGTCCTTTAAACGACCGTTGTTACGCTACGATGCGATGCAGAAAAGAGATCGCACTTTATTTCCGCGCTTGTTACTTCGACCACTACCGGTGTATCTTTAACCCATTAGCTACCACGATCCCCATCTGGGGATTTTGGAAAACATAATTTGAATATAATTATACTGTTACATAACTTTTTGTGTATATATATATAACTTATCCGACCAAAAATTTCAAAAAAAAAAAATCGCGTATTGCACAGTATTCAAAAAATAAATTTACATTGCATATTCTATGTTACGTAATACGAGATTACATGCATATTTATTATAAAAATAAGTTCATACTGTG
>NW_014567971.1:0-859 GCF_001313825.1 Dinoponera quadriceps | reverse complement strand
TTATATATCTGAGATCACGTTATTTTATGTACTCATTCTTCTTCGGTAAATTGGTGACGGCGTTATTTTCTCTTTTTTCTTCTTTTCTCTCGTTAATAGCGAAGATAGTAATATATTAATATTTTCTAACGGTGATGAATAATCGTTACTTTGCCCGTATGGAATATATAGGATGGACGAATCGTAAAAAAGAGTTTCCGAGACAGGGTTAAAATCTGACAGAAATTGTAACAATACATTTTGTATGACGATACGAAATGGTTACAAGTTATTTAGTCAAAATGAAGTTATTCGTTTCAATATGTAACGACCTAGATAAAAAGGTGTACATACAAAGGTGTAAATTTAGTAACAACTTTTCTTGTCGATTTGTAAAGGTTGAAACCATTAAAAATTGTTCTTATGACCTTCATATTTATCACATAAAATGACGAAACGGGAATAAGGAAGAAATGCAAAATGAGTGAATAAAATTAATACCAAACAATATGTCATATGAAATGTAACATGAAATCTGAATGTGACTTATAGTAAATTTGTCGCTGCATCAATATGACGAAAAATTTACATCATTGTATAATATATACACTATTATATAATACAAATTTAATGATTAATCCAATACGGTATATTTGCATCAAAAAAATAATTTGAAAATGATAATATCCCATCACTAATTGTCTCACGTTGCAATAATCATGAAAATCTATCTGAGCCCCAAACATTTATAATATACTAAAGTGTTAACTTTGACTCCCTAGACATTCCGATATATTTATGAACACTCATACATGTGTGTGAATGTTCATTGTTTCGTACATGTACATTTTAACAGCATACACGCGCTTATAATTAGTAA
>NW_014567970.1:0-855 GCF_001313825.1 Dinoponera quadriceps | reverse complement strand
TTCTTGTCAAGTTTGGTCTCCGATCGCGGACATCTAAACTTTTGCCATTTTTTCCTAATTTGTCTTTTTTCTGCAAACAGTTCTCTTTTAGAACATTCATTCTTTTTGGTGGCGCTTGAAGATTCAGGGGGTAGCTTCCCAAGCGCTCTGTTAGATACAAGAATTGAAGTGTACTACTGCGTTATTGATATTTTCTGCTGTTTTGAGTGGTATAATAATATTAATTGAGTGGTATAGTAGTATTAATTGACTTAATTAATTCTTTAAAATAATGCCAATTTGTTTTCATATTATGTAGTTTGCAGAGTTTATCTTTTTCTATTATTCTGTTTGTTAAAATGATGAGAATCGGTGAATGATAAAATGACAGTTCAAACAATGACACCACTTCAATAAATTTTTTTGGAAGAAGACCCTTGATGTTATGCTCATCTCTAAGACTAAACTAGTCCGTTGGCATTCCAGGCTGCTACTTTTATTCTACAATCCATTATGTCAACAATGTGTGTAGCGATTAAAGTTGATAGAAGGTTTAACTTGGAGTTCATTTTCTCCATTACATCATTCATCAATAGTTTTAATTTAATTTTATCATTGTTTTGACTCGCTTGACTGTGATTTGTGACATTGTCATTTTAGGTTTTGACCAGTTGATGTTGATTACTGGTAGCTTGAGCGTAAGAAATATCAGGGTTGTTTCTTTTGCTGACTAAAGATTGGTATGACAACTATGTGTTTAAATTTGTCTGAGTTTTGGCTGCAGGCTCTTGTTTCCATAGAGGATGAAAAGTGCTTTTTTGCAATTCTTATATCTTTATAGATGGTACAACTTCTGTATTTAGCGGGATGATTTCT
>NW_014567969.1:0-852 GCF_001313825.1 Dinoponera quadriceps | reverse complement strand
TGCATACGTATGCACGTATTTATACATTTTTCTACTTCCTCAAATAGGCCGCATGATGTCTTGGCGACACTTTTAAACAATTTGAAAGTCCAAGAACGTCAGAATCGCGTTTGTACCACTGTTGCCATCGCCATCGTTGCTGAGACATGTAGCCCTTTTACTGTTTTACCTGCATTGATGAATGAATACAGAGTGCCTGAATTAAACGTGCAGAACGGAGTGTTGAAATCTTTGTCGTTCTTATTCGAATATATCGGCGAGATGGGTAAAGATTATATTTACGCGGTCAGTCCATTATTGGAAGATGCACTTATGGACAGGTAAGTTGTCGAAATTAATATATTAATATAACTGCTGTTATACGTTATTCCACTGTAAATAGGAGTGTAGTTTAAGGTGATGTGAAAATTGTACTTTATTCCTAATTGGTGTCGTGATTTATCAGGGACCTGGTACACAGGCAGACTGCATGCGCTGCCATTAAGCACATGGCATTGGGTGTTTACGGTTTTGGATGTGAAGATGCGTTAATACATTTGCTGAATCACGTGTGGCCCAATGTTTTTGAGACGTCGCCGCATTTGGTACAAGCGTTTATGGATGCTGTAGACGGACTGCGCGTTGCGCTTGGACCAATCAAGATTTTGCAGTACACGCTGCAAGTGTGTATTTGGTTGAATTACATATCACCTGACCTTCTTTTGTTTTTACATATACCTGAGATATGTTATTTACTATTTTGTTTTTTTCTTCACAGGGATTATTTCATCCAGCTCGTAAAGTGCGCGACGTCTATTGGAAGATTTACAATTCCCTTTACATCGGCGGTCAGGACGCTCTCGTGGCTGGTTA
>NW_014567968.1:0-852 GCF_001313825.1 Dinoponera quadriceps | reverse complement strand
CTAAAGCCATCTATAGGGAAACGGCGGGAGCAAAGTTGTACACCTAATATTTATTAAAAGTATTTATTAAAAGTATTTACTAAAGTTAAAAGTTAATTATGCACAGCTATATATATATGTATATCCTATTTGCATAATTGACTTTTTAATTGCAGACTAAATTTATGTTAAATAAAGGAAAGATAGTCTATTATAAAAAAAAAGTGCCGGTTATTTTGTGTTCAAAATTCCAAGAAAAGAACACTAGTGCTAGAAGAGACAAATAAAATCCTGTTGGCGTTATTTTTATTTTACTATTCTTATATTGAAAGCAAGCCACAATAAGTTTAACGTGATGAATTTTTATAATTTATATAAAAAGTTAATGTTATTAATGCACTTTTAAATTAACTAGTTTAAGTTTAAAAGTTAACTCATTCAAAATTTAAGTTAAAAACTGATAATTTTTTATTTTTTTAATTTAACTTTTAACTGATTAACTAGTTATTATTCTGCTAGTACTCATGTTATTTAAATAATAGTATGGCATAATGGTTTCAATAATATTGCTATTAAATCCAGAATATTCATTCCAATCACACTGATGTTTTTGATACAACACCTTATTTTCCATGCACAATTATTGTCAAAAGCATATCCTTGCCACACGTTTAATGCGAAGTGCATCGAATTCTTTCAACAAAGGTTTTTTTATTCTGCCATGTTCTGTCTGTTCATTAAACGCGATGCAAATCGCGAATTCGATAAAACTCAAAGTCAAACGGGTTAGATAGTTAAATGAAACATCCACGATGCTGTTACGTCCCGGAAGAGGATGTACGTAACAGACATCGCATACTCGCGAGGCCCAAA
>NW_014567967.1:0-852 GCF_001313825.1 Dinoponera quadriceps | reverse complement strand
TGCGACAAAATTATTGACATGGACGTTGACGATAATATAATTATAGACGGTGTAAGGTATCCTGGGACGCCCGGTCTGTACGAACTAATTTTCAAGAAAAATCCCAGTGAATCCATGTACCGAGGCTGACAAAAAAAAATTGATAACAAATGCTTATAGACATGGTTACAGCCCGCTGGGTTAGGTATTGAATAACAAGGGATACAAGTACAAACATGTAATCACTCCGCCATTATTTGGCGGGTCGTACAAGAAGTCGGGTAGTGGTTTAAACGTGCCATATGCCATTGCACTAAATGACAGTGCCATCGAGTACGTACACAGAAACGATTCTGACAAACTGGTTAATCGTTAACAATTGGTGGGAGCGTCAAACGGGCAATAACGCTTACGACAACGAGATTCGATCGTTCGTTGAGGAACTCCGTGAGACTGGCCTTATTATAAATTGAAGCACGCGTCAGCGATCCGCATTATTCAAAATCCTCTAAATGTCGATCAGTAAATTTCAATCCTCGCTCCGAAGGTGTCCGAAAAATTTGCAAACGATTCGAGGAAAGGAATTTTGCAATGCGAATATGCAAAAACTTACAAAGAAACGCTGCATCAACATTATTCGGCATACTCGGTGATGTAAGCTTCCATCGTTGAACGATTTAATCACACGCTAAAGAGTGATAGGAATATAAGATAAAGTCCTGGTATTTTTGATTACGCAATGGGTGGCGTAGTCAGGAACTCGCATAAAAAAATCCCGGGGAAGGGATTTCGAAATCGACCAAAATAATAATAATCGGGATCAGTAAGATTTTGTGAACGCATGTACCTCACCTTGAGAATGATAATAGAATG
>NW_014567966.1:0-848 GCF_001313825.1 Dinoponera quadriceps | reverse complement strand
TTTGCAAGTATAAAGTCTTTTGCTTTCGATTTCATTACTCACACGTTGAAGTTGATGTTTGTAATATTCAGCAGTAATAGTTTCATTAGGTTTAAGCAGTTCAAAATGTGTCACCACCTTGAAATTTTAAATGCACAAAAGAACTTTTTTGGCATTAATATTGGGTTTCTTGATCGATATCGAAGGCTTACCCGGATTCGCCCATGATTTTCGTCTTTTTAGGTTATCGTAATACACTCATTTTTCATTTCTCGTCACAATTTTATGCAGAAAGTTCTTCTTTTTAAATTGAGAAAACAAAGACAAAACTGTATCGTAGTGTTCCGCTTTATTGTTCACGGAATGTACGTGCGGCAATCAACGGCCCTCTTTTCGAATTTTTCCTTGCTTTCGCAGCCGAATAAAAATAGCTGGCTGAGTTACTGGTAATACCAAAGTTCAGATTCGATCTGGCATGGGTTTTCTACTAATAACTGCTCCAAATTGTCATCTTCGAATTTCTTTGATTGTTCAGAGCATTTTTCATCTTCCAGATTAAAATTCCATCCCGAAACTTGTGGAACCACTTTTTGCACTTACTATAAGATATAGCATTCTCTCCTAATGCCGAGCAAATCTTTTCCTTCGCCTCGCAGGCATTTTTTTCAATTGAAATACAAAAAGTAAACAGTGCCTAATATATATACACTTGTCGCATGACGCATACAGTTAAATCATGATACGTGTAACATATTAATAATAGTAATTAATCTGAATAACTCACATCTAACTCTAAATTTACATATGTGAATGTTTTACTTAAAATGAGTTTCAAGTAACGACTATCAAAACGGGCCGCAAGCTCAAAA
>NW_014567965.1:0-850 GCF_001313825.1 Dinoponera quadriceps | reverse complement strand
TCTCTCTAAAAGGAAATATTTAGGGACATTTATTTAGAGAAATATTTAGAGACATTTATTCAGCTCAAATGATTTTGTAACATGAAAACTATTCGAAACCTCCGCGGTAAAAGTCCACGTCGATCGGTATCGGTGCTCCAGGAATAAAACGACCCTCTCGTATGGCTTGTTCTCTCGCATGCTGGTTTGGAAAGGCGAAATCCAGAACCTTCCAGGAATGCAAGACCCTCAATTTATCAATGGCGCATCCTCCAAGAATGAGGAATAAAAACGGCATAACAATCCGAAATAACCGGTCTGCTCCGAGTCCCATCGTGGATCTATAAATGGGTTATGCAATTGGCCCTTTAATATATGCACGAGAGAATAATAAAAAAATATAAACACTTATAAATTTATAAATACACTGGCTTAAGATCTTCAAATGCATATGTGTCTTAATAACTTCTGATGCATTTTTTGGAAAGGTGTATTAAATACATCTATTAACGTCCTAACTTAAGCAGCAATTAAATAGTCTCTTACCACAGAGTTCAAAACCTGTCTTGGCATTTTTCAACTTCGCAATTAATTAAACGTTTATGTATTTCGAAATATATATACGGTCGTTGCACTATTAAAATGAGAAGTGCAATCAAAAATGAAATGTCAAGTGCTAAACGTATTTACCATGTGTTCATTGCACGAATACGAGTAATAAATTAGAGTATTCCATTTTCTAATTTTATAAGCTTTCACCAATAGAAATTACATAAGGAATTTAGTTGAAAATTGATATAGATAAAAGATTTGAGCTATTTGTGTTTCATTTACACTTATGTTATCATCTTACTATTTGTGCAAGTATTCA
>NW_014567964.1:0-848 GCF_001313825.1 Dinoponera quadriceps | reverse complement strand
ATCGAGAAATTTGATGCGGAATATTTTGATGTACCTTTCAACCAAGCCCATCTGATGGATCCTATGACTAGATGTATTTTGGAACACACTTATGAGGCCATTGTTGACGCCGGTGTAAATCCCAAAGATTTACGTGGGATGAGAACCGGAGTGATTATTGGAACGTGTCATTTCGAATCGGAATACGAGACCGTTTACGGCAAGCCGCAAGTACAAAACTGTGCAAATCATAATCGTCGTATACTACGACTTAAATTAACAAACTTGCCATTAGCTAATATCATCTACTTTCCAAAGTACAATCAATTGTATTATCAATGAAAAATAATGAAATTGTATACGAAAATCGAATTATACCACTTTTGTTCTTAACTATGGATATAAAATACGTTTATATACAAATACATACAAATCATTTGATACTTACTGAAGGTCGGAGACATAGTGTTTTACTGATTGAATCAGCGACACTTCCACTGACAGACTTTAAGAGAACAAAATACCTTTTAAACTAAAAGAAATTAAATTCTACTTATACAGTTATACTAGTAGCAAAAGGGATGTGTTATACATTTTCTACGCATAACTTTTCTCATACTTCTCGCTTCGAACTTATTTAAAAGGTTAATAGTTATTTGAACACTAAAAAATATTTTTCCATAAAGCACACATTTTTATGAAATACACATTTCAGCAAACAATGATTTATATCAGATTATAAAAAAGGTATATAATAGTTTATAGACAGACGTGTATAAAATGTTACATTACAATTCCATAATAAGTAAACACACAGTCGACTTATTAACGATTGCAACATTTTTCATGGATAAATTTTGAAATGCATT
>NW_014567963.1:0-843 GCF_001313825.1 Dinoponera quadriceps | reverse complement strand
AAAAAAAGGTCAATTATTTTCAAAAGGCGCAGAAAGACGCAAAAGTTATATTGCAGATTTTAATAGTGTAAATGTCGACGATTTGAAATTTTGATCGACGTTGATTCTATATTATCGAAAATTTTTCGTCTTTTTATCATTGACTGATAAAAACGATCAAGAATAATAATAACAGTTTAAGTGAGTGATATAAGCTACGAAATATTAAAAATAGATTGATATCGTGGCAAAATCGACTTTTTGTTCAACTCAATCAACCGTTTCGACGTCGAATCAAATTCAATTTAACGGTGCGTTCTTGACCGGGCGATGAATGATAAAAGAATAATAAATGATAGCAATTTACGATTATTTGATTATAGGATATTACAAAACTGCATTTACATGAATTTCAGGTGAGACTTGAAAAACTGAAATTTTGGCCAAGAAATATGGGTTTCAGACCACTGTGCAACAAGAGCTCTGGAGACGCCCTGCAGAATCTGTCAATCATTCTTTCAACGCGAACCATGCGAGCTGCCGGTTTGTCCGTCGGTTTCTTTTTTCTTTTCTCGCATGGACCGCTCATTCGCTTCCCTCGCGAGAACGAACGTAAGATTTATAGCGTGATCATTGACCACTCGTGCCGACTCGCTTTGGCATCGCCCGCATTGTCGCTCAGCTAATGGAACAGCACGGAGAGAAGTCAGAAGCCGACGACGGGATATATTATCTAAGCGGAGTATTTGCGCGCGAGTACCAGTTTCATAAACTGCATGGCCGGTCTCGCGGTCATAAATCAGACAGCCCGAATGCAGCGAAAACGCGGTGGTGTTACACTCTCCGGCGAAACGACCACGAGCA
>NW_014567962.1:0-842 GCF_001313825.1 Dinoponera quadriceps | reverse complement strand
TAAATTGTAATTTTTGACTCTTCCGACTCAAAAGGTTGCCGACCCCTGTGCTAGATTAATGTGAGTCCCCTTGCCTCTTACGTTCGGAATGCTAGATTAACCTGAATCCCATTGCCTCTCACGTTCGAGGTGCTAGATTAGCGTGAGTCTCTTTGCCTCTTATGTTTAAGGTGCTAGATTAACGTAAGTCCTCTTAATCCTCACTAGGATGAATGAGTATATGTTTGCCTAAGCGACTAAATGTTCCAAGTGAGCACCGTCCTCCGCAAGCATCTACTCTATTTCGAAAGCAATAGGTTATTCAAAGAATTTCTTCAGCACTCAAGGATCGAATTGTTTCACTTAATCTACGAATCATATTATTCCTCGTAGTAGAATTTTCATGACTGTCCAAGTCTTTTATCCTTCCCCAGAAATAATAATTACGGACGGTGAGGTCTAGTGATCGGGGTTGATAATTAACCGTAGTTGCCTATCCACTTATCCGGAAACATAGCATTTAATGCTGTTCGAGCAACTCCAATGTATGTGACGGACATGCATCTTGTTGGAACCACAAAGTCAGGCGCAATTGCAGAGGTAGATTTTCTACTAAGATAGGAAGATCTGTCTCTATCAAGGCGAAATATTCGTCGCCGTTTAGATTTTCGTCGAAAAAACTAAATCAACGATTTCACTTCCAATAATGCTACACTAAACATATAATATGCTGCTAATTTTAAATGAGTGTCGAGGTACATTCCCTGCAGCAGAAAGATTATGGCAGGAGCGTTACTCTGATCGAATTCCTCACTCGCGAAATGTTATTTTCACGTTTAGCTAATCGAATCGAAATTAAATGT
>NW_014567961.1:0-841 GCF_001313825.1 Dinoponera quadriceps | reverse complement strand
CTGGCGCCATCTCTATTTCAGGCCGGAAACTTTTCACCCCACCCTCGTACATTATTTTTATGAAATACATGTTTAACCCTTTCATTACGAGCGCCGGATATATACGGCATCCTTGCGACGACCTGTGTGTACGAGTGCCAGATATATACAGCACCCACACGATAACCTGTGTGTACAAAATATGTATGTACGAAATATGCGTTGGAAATATCCGGCACGTATATATTCAAACGTATGTTAAAGCGGCGTTGTTCCGGTGTAAGACATAAACCGGAAAAGCTGAAGACAGGCCATGCGCAATGTGTATACTTTTGGCGTGAGCTCCCGTTCAGTGGCGGGGCTTCGACGGAACGGACTGCCGTAGCGAAAGCGTCAAGCAAGTTTGAACTTGATAGTTGGAAACGTAGCGTCCCAATCGTTTGCGTTCACATTCTCCAAAGTTTTTATTAAAAAGTCGCACAATTATTAAGTCGTTTTTGTCACAATCCGTAGTAATTAGTTGTGTGAATTGTTCAAGATTATAACCGCAATACGATAATATAGAATAGATAGACAATATAGAATAGAAAAATACAACAATGTAGTCTACAAATTTGCGAAACAAAACTTTGTAATTGAGCGTTGTTCTATTGATGGGTGACAAAATTTCTTTTAAGTCGCAGGAGAAAACGCGTGTCCAAGGGGACATACCGTAGCTGTTAAAGTATGTCCCCGTTCCGTCTCGACGTGAAAGGCGATCCAGTGTTAATCCGGCCAGTCATGGTTTTCCGTATTGACAACAATGGCGGCCAATCTCATCCAAACTCTCGGTAGCTCCTCGGCAGGATAGATACCGAAGTAT
>NW_014567960.1:0-847 GCF_001313825.1 Dinoponera quadriceps | reverse complement strand
ATTGAGCGTGTCTTGCGTTTTACCGCTAAACAAGTGCAGTTTAACTTGCTTCCTAAGCAAGAAATTGTTCCGTCTAACATGTTTACATGAAACATTCCTGTTATACTCGGAACAAAGTGACAGCAACGAATGTATACAAGCTGCTATCAAAAAGGTATCTCTATTATTAAAAATGTGACTCTCTTAAAGTTAGTATATACAAAATATATTAGCACGCTATTTCATTTTTAATATACTGAATGTAGGCAGACTTTGAGATAGGAAAGTAGCTCGAAAAAGCCACTTAGACATAATAATGTCAATGAATTTCCATCGAATGATATACTAAGAATATTACTAAAAGAAAAAGATCTACAGCAGATAAACAAGTAACAATTATTGTTTCTCAAGCGTATTGTTTTTTGCGTACTTCGCATAAAAATATGTTGTGTATTTGTGTGGATATGATGTAAATTTATATTTATATTCTACAGTTTCCTTTGGATTCTTCCAATATTATTTATTTTAAAAAGAATGACAAGACGGATGAAGATAATATTGAACCAGAAAATATGTGTTTACCTTTTTGTAGCAAAACCAAAAAATTTAAACGAAGTGAAGATGTCAGCACCGACGATTTTGGAATTCAGACAAGAAGCATAAAACCAAAATTATGTATAAAGAGGTACAAACAAAACGTACTTGCATATAGATATATAAAAAAACAAAGCAGTTATTCGAAGAAGGTAAACAAAATTAAAAGAAAATTAGTTCAATATAAATAAATTTATTGCAATTTGTAAAGTTACATTTTTTTTCGTCTAGACTTTAGAGGCAATGGAGAACCATAGAACAAGTTTGAGGTCAA
>NW_014567959.1:0-836 GCF_001313825.1 Dinoponera quadriceps | reverse complement strand
TGTTCTTTTGACGACTATGTTGGCAGGTAGATGATTTCCAATAATATATTTTTTAATTTAATCTTATCATGACCGGGTCAAGCATTAGTTATAATTTTGATGGTCAGTGAGATTGGGAACTCTGTGTGACTTGAATTTCGTCCATATGCGCCATCGTCCGTTAATCCTTTTGGCATTGGTTGAGCTCAGTGGTTTATTGTGTTTAGCTGAACTCACTGTGCGCTTTCCCGTCGAGCCTCAATGGTTCGCGGCTTAATCCAGTAGCTGGAGAGAACATCTCGTGCGTTTTCTTCCCTTGATGACATTGCATCCCTCAGTGCTGGATCTATATAGCCATGAATTCTGGGCTGGGACATGTCGAGTGATTGCCTCGTACATCTTCCCTTGGTAATCTCCGATTGCTCTCCATGGTCTGAGTGTGCACTTCATTCCCACTTAGACCGGGATGAGACTTCGAAGAGACCACGAAAATGAATTCTTTCTTCAATTAAATGCTATATCCGTATGTTTCAAATACTATTGTACTCTCCGCATTTGCTTGACCGGAGAGAAAGGACGTGTGATTTCGTTCTTAAATTATTAATCAATTCTCTATTTATTTTTCTAACTCTTTCTTGTCGAGACTTCGAGCTCCACCGTGGACGCCACCGTTCACTCCACATTAATTTTCCCTAGTAGTTTAACTATTAGGTGCTTAAATTAATTCTCGCTGTTTTTTTGATTCCAGATATCATGTTTATTTTAAAAGAGCGGTTCATTATATCTTTTTCAAAGTATTGTCCTTCCGAAACTACAACCTTTTCCCACTTTTCGGGTAACACATGGGTTCCGCGATA
>NW_014567958.1:0-847 GCF_001313825.1 Dinoponera quadriceps | reverse complement strand
ATCACTTCCACTTACAGGCTTGTTCCCTCTATTCTTATATCTCTATGGAGATAACTGACAATCGATTGATTACTGTGCATTACAATATCGGCTATTGATTTAATTGCTTTTTATAAGACAAGTTGACTTCATTTATGAATTACTAAGAGATCTATTTCACTACATTACAGTCCGCATAAAATTCTGAATGTTTTTTTTGCGCGAATGAACTCGACTCTATAGAGTTATGAGAGTATAAAAAAAAGAGTATAACAGAGTTATATAATTATGTATATTAATTATCAAAATAAATATTCATTATCCAAATAATTATATATAATAAATTTTTTGCGATGGGAATGAATTGCGAACTGCACGTTTCAGGACGTATTAAAGTAAATGACAACGTTTACGTCCGTTTCTCGTAAAATAAGAAATATGCAATGAAATACAATAAAGTTCTCTAGCGAAAGTTTTTACTGCTTAATATTACTTTTGACATATTAATATTACATTTGACATATTAATATTACATTTGACACATTAATATTACATTTGACACATTAATATTACATTTGACACATTTGACACATTAATATTACATTTGACACATTTGACACAATAATATTACATTTGACACGTTATTAATAATTATTAATATAATTATGTGTATTGATATATTTGTAAGTAATGTTATGAATATTATTAATACAGTTATAATTATGATAATAACACATTTATAATTTAAAATTTATGCTGCTTGATTTTATCTCAGCTTAATATTATAATATAAAATTTATATATATATATTGTAATATCTTTTAATAAAATTATATGTGTTTGAATCAGAAATTCGGAAATCAAGATG
>NW_014567957.1:0-840 GCF_001313825.1 Dinoponera quadriceps | reverse complement strand
ATATATATATATATATATATGATTTTGTGCGCGTGCACACAAATGCGTCGCACAGAGCTTTTTTAGTTATGGATAAACATCAACTGGAGTGGCCACCGGTAGCATTCGCCAGCTGCGGTTTATGGACGGGCGACGGTCGTATAATGGTCATTGGAAGAGATGGAAGAATAGGAGCGATCAGAAGAGGAAGTCCCGTGAAACTTTGGGAAACATTGCCTGCACCAGCTGTATCTATTTCCGTTCTTACTTCCGGAGGAGCGGCGGTAACTGTGATGGACGGTACTTTGGTGGGATTTTCAAAAAGGGTATGCGGATAACATTTTTCGAAGAATATTGCAAGAAGAGGGAAGAAGGAGATAGAAAGGGAGAAAGACATTATTTTGACCTTTCTTTCGATATTTTAACTTGTGCACCTCTTAACACACAGGGCATAAAGCTGTGGAGTATCGGTATTCCTGGTATAATATTAGATCTAGTGAGTTTACCAGTACCACAAAGCGGTCTGTCCTTGTTGGCCGTAAGCACAGCGGGGCATGGAGTTCGCATTTATGACGGAAAACATCACGTGGATACGGTGAAGATTATGGAACCCGTATCTGCTCTTAAGGTATTTCTTATGTATAAAAGTTGTAAAGTCGCGTTAAACTTGAGAGAATTGTACGAAAATAAATAGTAATGTGCAGATATTTTCAATGACGCGCGCTCACGTTTCGCACCATTGAAATCGTGAAATTGAATTTCCTTCAAGTATCATTTCCGTAAAACGAAAAAGAGTGACTATAATATCTAAGGATTTCGGAAAAATATTGTACTTTTGAATTTGCTCTCTCTCTCTCTCTC
>NW_014567956.1:0-821 GCF_001313825.1 Dinoponera quadriceps | reverse complement strand
TTCTCGGATATCTTGATAACTATTGTTTTCTGAAGTTATGTCGGCAAGACAAAGTCTCTAGTGTTTCTTACAGCTTAAGGTTGGTATTTTCAAATCACCATAAGGCGAGAAAAAATTTAAATTTGAACCAAAGTTGTAAGATGTTAAATGTAAAGGCATAGAATTAATTTGTAAACCTAATATTTGGGCAAAAGATCTCTGATCTGTCGCACTTGACTTCCCCCGTCTTTTAAACAGGATATGTCCGATCAGTAATCTTCGGTTTTTCGTCGCTTTGAATCTCCGAGATACTGGATATGCATGATCTTTGTATGAGGAGATTGTTGTCTGCAAGAACTTGTTGCCTTCACCCCTGGTGAATGATTTCAACGCGTTGATATCGATTTTAATATAGGCCTAATGATTACAATCTTTCCCTCTACCATAAACATTTTTTCTATGACGTCGTCATGCGGTTCGTTATTTGTTGTACAGTTTTCTTTGAGGCGTATCTTGTTTTTGAAGGTTTTCGCTATTCAAGGTAACTAGACCGTATAATGGTGCATTAAAAAGCGAATCCAGGATTTCGCTTCATATTCCTGAACGTTGTCTGACATTTAGGATGCACTGTTATTGACACAACCCTTTGCAGCCTTCGGCAGAATCACTCACATTTTAACTTGGGTTTCTCTCAGGTGATCGTATTCGGAAGCACCCTGACAGGTGCGATCATAATCCTATCGCAACAAAGTAGGGATCCGTTTATTACCTATCTTTTGACCTGGTAAATTCTCCCTCATATAGCTTATTTACCACATCTATCCCCGTCGGAGATTACTACC
>NW_014567955.1:0-817 GCF_001313825.1 Dinoponera quadriceps | reverse complement strand
AGTAAGCATAGTTTAAATACTAGGGTATAGTAGTATGCTCAAATTTAATTTGTCGTAAATGTCAAAAGAAAAATAGGTGGCATATCGCATTTGAATTATTTCTCGATAAAAGCTCAGTATAAATATCGCTATACTTGATATCATAGTTATGCCATGTTTATGTTCGTAACGAAAGGTGATGGCAAAACAAAAAAAAAAAATCACATATTCAAAAGGTGATGGCAAAACAAAAAAAAATCACATATCCAAAAAATGTTACATATGTGCAATAATTCGCAAGTGCTTTTACATGCACAAATGCGAGTATAAAACTACATATCGGAACGTACATATACAATTTATATATGTAAACATATATTTATCTTTTCTAAATGTTTAGTTACGTGTTACGTATCTGTTGTATATGTTTCACTTTGATAGTAATCTTAAACTGATATTTTATTATTACGTAATAAGTTTTGAGTAAGAGTATTCGTGATGAAGGTGTTTGTGATGGAGAAATAGGAAGATATCGAACAGGATATTACACGATCAAAGTTTGATTCGATGTGCCAACAGTTAATGTTTTAGGTGATTAACATGTAAACTCGTTGAACCTTGTTAAACTGTTGCAGATCTATATATTTCACATATAGATTACATGTTCATATTATAAGTATTAAGACCAAAAGCTCAATGTACGTTACAATATGTATGTGTCTATCGAAACAGTCGAATAAGTGCAATAATTAAAAGGCCAAAGAAAGTCTAAAGTGGAGAAATGTAAACATATATATATATATATATATATATATATATACGAGGGCAGTCCGATAAG
>NW_014567954.1:0-833 GCF_001313825.1 Dinoponera quadriceps | reverse complement strand
GAAGATCTCAATCACATCGGTAGAGTCTAATCATCTTGTTATCGTAGCGCGCAACAAAAAAAATGAGAGATGGGGAATCTCTCGTCGCGCAATGAGGGAAAAATCGCAAAATTAACGTCCTCCTTCAAATAACGAGATTAAAGTCGGATTAGGATAAATAAGATAAATTTTTTCCATCTTCTTCATGATCTATTTATTATCATTTTGATTGGGGGCAGAAATAAAAGGTTAGTTAATTTAAGACGAGACGGAATATTTCGAAAGCATTGATTTTAACAATCTCCGGACCACCGAGGCATGACAACGGTTCGACGGTTGACAACGCGTTCGGTGATTGAAAAAGTAGGAGTGAGGTAGTCTTTTTTTTATTGTTTTGATACTCGCGCCTATTATATATTTGTCCGTATGACCGAGTCATTTCAAGCCAACTATCGACGGGCATATCGCGGAGTACATATATTGGTTATAATTCCAATCGACTTGAGATATTTAATTGAGCTTCCATTGGCATCACGTTAATCAACACGCGTTTCTTTGATCGAGTAGTGTCTGTGCGATGGTCAATATCAGTTGTCAGAGGGTGTATCCTGAATGCCACGACGGAGCAGTCGGAAGCCAGGATATTGGATCGTAAAGTCAAGACGGAAGACGCAGGACACCGGACGCAGGACCTAAACGACATATCGTATGCTTCCAAGTATGTCAAATTATTTATTATACGGAGATTTTCCATTTTAACGGACATTTGACGAACTTATCGAGAGTAAGGAAACACCCGAGTGCCGGTGAAACTCGACAGATCTGCTTATAATTAAAGATGTCCTCGTGACATT
>NW_014567953.1:0-826 GCF_001313825.1 Dinoponera quadriceps | reverse complement strand
TATTCTATCACATGTTGCCAAACTGCTGCCAGAAATTCGACAGAGCCTGTTGATTGATAGTACGAGCAAATTGGCGGCAGAAACCGAACATGTCTTGCTGCAGGCAGTTTGACGGCAAGTTGTGTGAATTTTCTGATGCCTGTCTGCTTGCATAGTCTGATAGCAGGCTCTATCGCCAAAATAAGAGCTGAATGTGGACACAAATGGTTATAGACATTATGGTTTTGGTATGGAATTTTGATCAAATTTTCCATCAATTTGCACGCAGTCTGCGATCAATCTTCTTACTGGGATGTTCGAATCTCGCTGTCTCTCCGCTTTTTCAAGATATTTTATATGTGACGGCTTAGATGATAACGATCTAGATAATATAAACCTATTACCATATAGGTAGCTGTAATAAGCAGCGCCTGTATTTTCTTATAGCTAAGTTCGTTTTGCTTCATAAAAGCATCATTTCATCTCTTTTCGGCATGCAATGAACAATAAAATTAAAATAATATTTTCAGCACGGAAATATACAAGATGAATTTATTCTATGTATGACCTTGGCCTGTCAATAAATAATAAGATCACTGTCAGGGTCACTATTCTATATTCTAGAAATTGTTGCGTATACTGTGACGTGGCGGCTTTCAGAGCATCCGTTACAAAAAGTGAGTGCCTCCGAAAAGACATCGTGAGAGGTCGTGCTGACAGTGGCCGCGCGATTACTTATAATATTTTGTTTTGCACCTCCGCGGAGTTTAGTTAGTTAGCAGGAATCGTGCACCTCTTGTTCGCGGATCCTTTGGCCTTCGTATCCCCGAAAAGTGTATCGTTCACG
>NW_014567952.1:0-827 GCF_001313825.1 Dinoponera quadriceps | reverse complement strand
CGCTAGCTACATTAAAGCGTTAGTCACATATGTGTCGAGATCACGAACGTAGTGTTACTCCGCCTTTAAAAATCAGTTAATGCTCATCATTACTAGATTTCCAGAAGCAATTTTTCTTTATACATAATCTAGCAGTTTTCCTCTGCAGTTTTCCATGCTCTCGTTAGCTTAGACAAAATCATTCATTCCTTATTAACTATTGCGAATTTTGTAAAATGGTATATGACTTTCCTGTTTAGTTTTATCCATTCATCTCATCACAGGAACCAAGAAAGGTTTGGTACACTGTTTCATGTGTTATATATAATATGTATTACTTTTGGGGAAGAAACGAAACTTTTTGACATCTTTATTTTTATATATTGTTTCTAAGTGCCTTGAAAATTGAGTTTGTAATGTACTGCAATAAGGACATATGTTTCGCTTCGAATTGAAATTATCAGAAGGATCCACATGCATAAATCTTTCGTCACATACTATAATTTTGGAAGAGCATAATGAAGATATATGCAATGTACAGTGTGTAATTTTGTTAATACATATATTAGTCGTGTCACAAATCATTCTCTTTATCTTCATCTTCATTTTCAACATCTTTGTCTTCTATTAAACTACAATCTGATAAATGGAAACTATCACCCATGTTATGTACAGAAATAACAGAATTATCAGATTCATTATTAAAACTGGTATGTTTCGTTGCCAACTACTTTTCTATGCATTCTGTGTTGCGAACTGCTTCTTCTGCAAGTGTTAACGTAGATTCTGCAAATAGGATGAAAACTGCTGGCGTAGAATTTAAAGAATTTTCAATAACATGAGTCTTG
>NW_014567951.1:0-832 GCF_001313825.1 Dinoponera quadriceps | reverse complement strand
TATTCATTATAAGGAAAACATATGTTTTATAGCGAGAAAATGATTTAAAAGGACAAAATTATTATTTTGCTGAAAGCGGGTATTAACATTGTTATGCTTTTTACGGGAAATATAATGGAATATCCCATAAAACTTGTTTATTTCCTTAACATTTACATTCAAAACTTTGTCAGGTCATTTTATACATGTATTACATGTTTTAAGTTACTTTTTAAAAGAAATTTTACTTTTTTTAGAACACGTAATATATGTATAAAGTGGCCTGAGTTCTGTGTAAATTTAACCAAAAAATCTATGCTTTATGTTAATAATATATCCACATTGTTTTGTACTCCTGTAAACACTACTTTAAAAACGTCTATATTTGTAATTTTTACTACATTGTTACAACTGTGGTCTTCATTTTCTTAATATCGTTTTATAAATGTCCTAAAATTTTGGAGACCCCAAATGATATGATAAAAGATTTAAGATAATTTACAAACATAGCTCATTTTTTCCTCAACGACTGTTGATACAGCATTATCCATCGAGTGTTTATCTCATATTTGCCTGTCGCTGTTTCTTATATAACTTTGGACTATATGCAGAAATAATAATACCAATTAATACAGACAATATATGTCACTTCAATTTTATTTTATTTTTCGAATACTTTAAGTTTCTATTATAAACACTTGCATACGTAATTATTTAGAGACTAGATAGATTATATCGTATAGCAACGCATCTCTTGGACTAGTATGCCCAGTGGACTAGTGTCCCGTTATGCCCCGAAATGTGTAAGTTTATTTTAAGTAATATAAAACATCACTGATAATCGATATTTACA
>NW_014567950.1:0-812 GCF_001313825.1 Dinoponera quadriceps | reverse complement strand
GACGGTGCTAATGCGCCGTCACATATTTTTAACGAAATTTGAAAAAATATCGCCGCCATTTGTGTTATTTAAAACATACCACAAGGAAGACACACAGTGGAATTTGTCTTAAAAAATTAGCTCCGTATTTTTCGAATTTGTTTATTTTGTTGTGCTGATTTGTACTAAGTTTATGCTACATTGTGCTAGAATTATAAACTTGTAATAAGAAAAATGCGTGAGAAAAAAGAAAAAAACGGTTTCTTCGCCAGGGCACCACTATTCAATTTTTACAATTATTTTAATTGCGCTAAATTACACTAAGTTATGCTAACATTGAGCTAAAGTAGTACCTTCCAAAAATAATAATGGGAGAAATAGAATGAAAAAAACGATCCATGATTTAGAGCAAAACAGAACAAATTCAACGTTTACATCCGTATTATTACATAAATCGAAAAGTTCCGTCTATCTAGTGGCGAGCAGCTATGGTTGGAACTGTCGGTAACTTCAATGTCTAAACCAAGCTTAATTTTTCAGTTTTACCAGCTGTCAATAAAATTCACTATATAAAGGTATACGTTCGCCTCAATAACATTGTTTCTTACTGCTTCGAAAATGTCGAAATTTGAGCCAAATAAACATCATTTGCGCGGTGTTCTTCTTTTGCTTTAAATGGAAGAAAATTGCAGCTGAAGCTCATCGAATGCTTGTAGAAGTTTATGATGATAATGCTTCTTCCGATAAAAAGCAGGCAATGGTTTTGACGCTTTAAAAGTGGTGATTTTTATGAGAAGAACAAAGAGCGTTCTGCACGGCCAAGAACATTCGAA
>NW_014567949.1:0-826 GCF_001313825.1 Dinoponera quadriceps | reverse complement strand
GTAAAACAGATCCAATTGAGCCAGAACCGGCCTTACCCCTCTACTCGCACGTGACGCGCTTCCGCCAGAAGCGTGATCGCGTGCAAACATAAACAAGCGGCCGCCGTCGGATATAAAATCTGACCGGCGGAGGCATCAAGGCCGATTCCGCCGGAGTCAGCCACGTTCAGCGATACGTTCGCAGGCTGCTCCGGATCCCGATCCTCTTGCCGAGGAATCGAGACGGTGTGTTCGCCGTCTCAGCTGCGTGTTCGCAGCCGCAATCTGACATCCTGTTGCCGAGGAACCGAGACGGTGCGTTCGCCGTCTCAACTGCGCGTTCGCAGCCGTACTCAATATCCTCCCTCGGGACGGTGTATTGCCTCCACCGGGAGTTCCCGGTTCCTAACCGACCTCCGACCGACCGACATCCGGTCCGACAAGTCCGGTGTGGCGACTGCGCCGTCTCTGCTGTGCTTTCTCGGCCAAGTTACTGCCGACTAAAAGGGACACCGCGTCCCTCGCGTTCATCGCGCCGGGTTGCACGCGAGCAACCGAGCAAACCTAGTGAGTAAGCATTCGCGGGAGCAACCTTTGACGAGGGAGGTAACGGGCAAGGGGGTGGCGTCGTTCGCCGTCTCCGCCGAGTGTTCTCGGCCCCGGACCTTCTCAGGAACAAACGCCTCCGGAAACACGTCGACCGTTTTTCCGCAAACACACCGTCGCGCCGCGTTTCTATCGCGATCTTCCGGTGCCATGATCCTCACGGAGAGTTCACGCCAACGCAGGAGCGACACCCGATACCGCGGGTACCTCCTGGTTGCCGTTCCGACCGTTCCCGACTCCG
>NW_014567948.1:0-820 GCF_001313825.1 Dinoponera quadriceps | reverse complement strand
ATTTCAAAGATGTAGATTGTGGAACTTAACACAGGGGAAGGGGAGTATGCACAAATCCGTTCGTTACTTGGCCCCATTCTTTCTCAGCGGCAGCATTCGCCTCTTTCACATCCTGAATCGTCCGGCGTGCAATGTCGAGCCGGACCTCCAACTGCTGAATGGTCTGCTTATCCTGCTGTGTCTGAATTTCCAAGAGGCTTTTCTCCTTCTCAAACATCTCCTCCAACTGTCTGCGTATTTTGTGCAGCTGTTGCACAGTCGCCTCTTAGTGAGACAACCTAGTCCTCAACGATACTACCTGTAAAGAAACGTATACATTTCCTTCAATTCAGTCTCCTCTTTCTGCCTGCTCCTGCCTAGTTACCGCTTTTAATTGGGCATAAGAATAATATAATTGTGAAATAGGATTTGCACAATCACGAAACTATCGTTTCTTACATTACCTCGCCTTTCAGACGTCGCCATTCCCAAGGACTACCTGGCACAGGATCAGATTGGCTCTTATTAGCTACAGATGTATCAGACTCTTCCAGTTTCGGCCGTTTCGGTGAGACAATAATGAGACCTTCATCACTTTCGTTAAACATCGAAGGTTTATAACCAGTCCCTGAGAATCTCACTGGGACTCCGCCACTCTTGCGATAAGATTGCGTACCAGAACGTAGATCTTTTATCATGTTAATGACACTCGTTGGATCGTCATCACCCATCTGCAAACAGATGTTTATGTGTAATGTTTATGTGTAATAACATAACATCGTTTATGCGGGATAATTATAAAATGAATGGACATATAGCGCGTCGATCTCGATATTTTAAT
>NW_014567947.1:0-820 GCF_001313825.1 Dinoponera quadriceps | reverse complement strand
GAGTCCGCCGTGATGTCGAGGGACAGGTGAAAAATATCCAGGCACTTGGTGCCCTCGGTCACGGATGTGTCTTGGCTGAAGAATCCGGAGTCCTCTATGTTGAGCTTGGAGTTCAACAGGTGCTCCAGGTAGCGCATCCTCTCGTCGAAGCTCTTACGCGGGCAGGACACCACCAGATGGTCGAACATGTCCTGCACTGTTCTTTCCCTGCTGAGTATACGCTGGCTGATCAACTTCACGTAAAAGATCTCATACTGACGGAGGCATTTCTCCAACATGGAGTGCTGCGCCTGAAAGGCCGGGGATGGTCCTTTGCACAAGGATCCGGTCGATCCGTTTGGACTAGCGTTCGCGAAGAGTTTCAACGTGGACAGCTGACTCTTGGACGTGGGGCTCAATCCGTCGGTCTCGATGCAGCTCGCTTTGATGTCGTCCATGCTCTTGTTCCTGGGTAGAGTTTTCGAGTCCTCGCTCACCACAACCGAAATGTTACTGCCGTCAGCTTGTATGGTGTAGCTGTCGCTTAACTTGGGTGTGCTCTTGCTGCTTTTCTTTTTTGACTTTTTCTCGCTCCTTTTGGCAGCGCCACCCGAATTGGCTCTCCTTCTCGTGCTGGGGCTTTTCTCCGTGAAAGAAGTGCTGGCCACGTCGGCCTTATTCAACTTGCTATCCGACTGACTTTTCTCCAAGGGGATCGCCGTTAAGGAGTGATCGCTAGGAACTGTGATGTTGTTCAGAGACACGTCTACCTTGACGTCCACCTCGTACTTGTCCGTGTGAGTCGTGATCATGGTCGGCTGCATCTTCGACAGGATCTTGG
>NW_014567946.1:0-820 GCF_001313825.1 Dinoponera quadriceps | reverse complement strand
ATTAAGGTATACTTGTAATTAAAGAAAAGCCGTTCTAAAAAGACTATCGGCATGCAACTCTACTATATTATTCGACACATTATTTTTCTAATATTGAAGTGGCTTCTTCATGCTACTAATTACCAGCTTAAATCGATTAAGGTATACAAAATATACAATGAAAGGTGATATATATGTATATATATTATATACGAGTAAGAAATTTCTCATTGTGCATCAGGATGTTCAAAATATCTTCGTATTTTTTTCTCTGTTTTTTTTTGTTTAAATATTCATCATCAGATACTTAATCTACTTTGTAAAATCATGGCATCTATTTAAAAATATTATCGTACACAATAAATGACCCAATAACAGTAGCATAATGATAATGTAATATTAAAATATTTGTCTATATTTTTTAGCATAATTTAATTATTTTTAGTACGTTAAAAAAAAGACTTAAAAAGAAATCTGTCGAGTGTAACGTATGTAACGTTAGACTATCGTAAAGAATTGGCATCAGTTAACAAGCATTGTAGTATTGTATACCTCTCTATCTTTAAGTTGGGAATCCGATTCAGATGTTTATTGAGCGTATTTGCAGCAACGGGTTGGCAAGGTATAACGCAGGATGGCGAGTCACCGACCATTTCAGTTATCGTTATTACAAAAGTCGACCACTCAGAAGGCAGCGATTCTTCCGCGGCACATAATCGTTCTGATTGCTCGAACAATGCCGCTATTACCGATACACCAAACTAAAAGAACGAGTTAAAATGGCACATTAGATTATAGTTAAAACGGCACATTAGATTTTATATATATATATATATATATA
>NW_014567945.1:0-814 GCF_001313825.1 Dinoponera quadriceps | reverse complement strand
TTTTCCGATCTCCTATTTTTGTGATACGATCCATAATATATATATGTTACATAATATGTATTACATCTCTCTGCTGTTCAACGGATAAATCCAAAAATACTCGTATTGTATTAAAGATACTTTTACTTTGTCGATGCAATTTTCAGTACGATTATTTCCTGCTGTCTCAACGTGGGCTCGGATACGACAAATATTTCTGGGACGCGCGTGTGTGTGTGTGTGTGTACGTGTAATCGTATTTACTTCGTTAAGTAATTACTATACACGCGCGACTTCAACATGCTGAACCAGCGTGCACTGCGGCTACGAGCGGTTACAAGCAAATTCCGGTGAAACCACTCGTCCGTTCAGATAAGCCACACCCGACGTTTGTCCCTTCGTGGCACTGACGGTAATACCTTCCGGGCCTTCAGGATCAGCGTTTGGAGTGAAATGAAGCGGGGTGCGATTACCTATCGCTAATTCGTCGGATAAAAACCGAAAAAGTCCGCCGTCGTCATCGGAATTTTGGAGATAATGTCCCCTAGCCGCTGTTTCACCATGCTCTTTAGACTCTCTTATTACGATATTACATATTAAGATATTCTTTTACTTTTCTCTGGTATTTCAACTTTCACATAAATATGTATATTTTTCCTTTTTAATTTATTAAACGCTCGTAAGTGCAGGTAACCAGAACGAAAATGAGCGCTTTTATCTATCTATATTCCAATCGGCGAGCGTGAGGAGTACTTCGCTATATTGTCGGAACAAAGCCATGCTTGTGAAGTTATTTGAAATTCTAATAATGTCGGTATTACCTTTCGCGACTTAC
>NW_014567944.1:0-817 GCF_001313825.1 Dinoponera quadriceps | reverse complement strand
AAAAAAAACAGACCTAAGATGTACCTTTAGTATCAATTAAGGTTAGGACCAGGTTACCCGCATTTGCGTAAGATTATAAGATAAAAAAGAAAATCTTCAGGAGGGATTAGTGCGAAATTAATATATAAAAATGACGTCACTTCTGAAGATCATTAGCGGTCTCCAACTGTTTCACAAATGCTAAAAAAAAGGTACGACATTTACTGTTAATTCGTAACAAATATTTAATCTTGAACGAGCGGATACGATATTGCGAAAAAAGCGAGAAAATGGAGAGAAAGGCGAGATATAAAAAGTAACATTTAAATGAAAACGTATATAGTTATAAGAATTGACATTTAAATAAAACGAAATATAAAGAGTAACATTTAAAAGAGAAAACCTATAGAAATGTTAGCGGAATTTTGTTTCTCTTTTTAGTATCGATATTTTGTTTCTCTTTTTAGTATCGATATGACATCTGTTCCGAGTTGAAATAAAGTAATCGGAATCTCTAGATACCGTCATCCACAGTGGCTACCAAAATCATAGCATGTCGTACGTAACCAATGTATATACAACATTTTTTTTCAAAATACATAAGTACAAAATGTCTAGTAATACATATATTGTGTTTTCTAAAAATATCTATTAAAATTAACCGAAATAGGAAGAAGTGCTGAATATAATATGCAAACATTTAATGTATATTTTGTTATGCTATTGCAACAACATGTTTAAAATATGTTTGTTTTAAGAAATACTTATTACACAATTTTAATCAAAGTATTGTGTTACGTTCGCGTAACGTTTTGCACGCCAAACAATCTTTCTTGCA
>NW_014567943.1:0-807 GCF_001313825.1 Dinoponera quadriceps | reverse complement strand
CACTGCTTCACCCACGCCCATGAAAGGATTCTTTCCTCGAACTGTGGGTGTAAACGGCGCCGAATATCAGCAGCATTTAATTTTCGTTGAGGATCTTAATAATAACACATTGTGCAATTACAGGGTGTACTTTTTTCTCGCTCATCGTGATTACTGCTAAGAGTAAGAAACACGTGGCGTGCCAACGTTATTACTATCTTCCACATGATCCCCCTCCACTGTCGAAAACGTTGCAGACCCCTCACGCCGCCGACGGACGCGCAATTTAAAAATTCGTTTATATTTGATCCACCCTCGTATTTTAATAGAGATATTGCTAGTTTGTATCTGTGCACATAAATTTTAATTTTATACCTTCAGGAGGATTTTAGAATCCAAAAACAATGTTGTATATCGGTTTCGGTGTATTTATTCTACTTCATGTTGCGCAAGTCACTTTTTGCAAATAGTAATTGGGAAATCGCCAGAATTTTTCTAAACAATCAACAGTCATGATACACGAAGCCAACTGCTCTGTGTAGTTATCAATCAGAAGACGTTAGGCACTTCCACAGAATCGTCGAATTCTCAGTTCGAGATAATGTACGATAATGCGTGTGTGAGGTTATTTCACGTTGCGCAAATCACTCTTTCTAAGTAATAAGTAGGAAATCATCGCCATTCTCTGAAATAGTCTACAGTCATGATGCACGAAGTCGGTTGCTGTGTACGTTAATCAATCTCTTGGGAAATATTTAATCCTTTTACGGAATAATGCTTGGCACGAGATACACGAATGCAATGCACAAGGGGGGTTATTTCATTTCA
>NW_014567942.1:0-809 GCF_001313825.1 Dinoponera quadriceps | reverse complement strand
ACTAAAGTTATGAGACGACAGGCAAGACAATATTAACAGCTGGTGCTAAGTCGAATGAAGCGTGGTCGTAAGTGCATTTGCGTAGGTGCCGAATAAAAAGAGAAGCTGCCGAGAATGACCTTTTTCGATAAGGCGAAGAACAAAATGTCGCATAAATTACGTAATTGCCGGCAACTTTTGCATTTGCTTCGTTTATTGTTACGTTAATCAACGAATCTTTTTCCTTCATGCATACATTCGATCAATATAATTCCGGGTGTCGAAATGTTGACATCGTTAGAATCTGGACATACAAGTAAATGGCGCGAATATTCGTGATTTATCTCTCAGAACTTTATTAAAAACATTCTTAATTATACCGTTAATCGTACCGCAAATTATACTGTAAATTATGCCATAAATTATACCGAATGTTAATGCAGGAACCAAACTGTGGAAATTAATAAACGTATTTTTCTAATGCGAATAATGCTTATCCACGCGGTCGCGCGATGAACGCAAAACGGTAAAAAATAACTTCCTGCCCGACGTGGCGGACGACGCAGTATATTATGAAAATTTATAGATATAATACGCTAAATTTATAGATATAATACGCTGTAGTATGCGGCGCCGGTGCAAACGCAAAAGTTACCTCTGTTTGTGATGCAAAAAAGCATGAAAGTTGGTCACAGGCGTTATTTACCCGGCGTCGGTAGAAGATTTTACTATAGTGACTTGTGCTACTACAACCTTAGTTGATCGGACTGATGGAACTAATTCAAAACGACTGGAACTCGTTAACGGGCAAGGAGGAAATTCACATTCTT
>NW_014567941.1:0-804 GCF_001313825.1 Dinoponera quadriceps | reverse complement strand
CAAAACAGACACGCGACCGACGACAGCAGCAACACGCTCCGACGCATCTGACGCCTTACACAGAAATTGTTAATTAAAACACCGAGCTACCATCCGCTCGCACACGATCTGTAGCTGTGAATAAATCGTTTTGTCAACCAAAACTCTCTCACACACTTATTAGGCGAACCCGGCAATCCGGCGAGTCAATCCTGGGCCAAAAACCGCCGCGTCAGCGAGCTGACCGCTCGCCCTGACCGATCTCCTCTCCCGAAAGGACGTTTCCACCTCGAAGAATGGAAGTTAGTATAACGTGCGAGAAAGGTGGAACGTCGCAACGTATAAATGTAAATTTAAACAAAAGTAAAGTTTAACAAAATAGAAACGTATAAATGTAGAAACTAAAAAGTTAATACTATTAATTTTAAAACATAGATTTAATATAATTTAATATAATATCAGCATCTTTAAACATTATAAATAATAATAAGGAAAAATCAAAAGAATTATTGTTATTTGCTATTAGGACTCATCTCAAGAAAATGTTCAATTAATGTATCAATTATGGCACCATTGGAAGTAGGAAAATAAATGTTAACAGCACCTGTAAGAAAAAATGAAAAAAATAATTAAATAGTGTTCAAATTAATTTTTAAACGAATCTGCCATTTATTATAGAAGAATGATTATTTAACGAAATTAACGAAATATACATTTACCAATAACTGCCATATATCAATACATTTGAAGATCTTTAAAACATACTTCACTCTTGTCTGAGCGCATTCTTACTTTTAAACTAAATAATTGGGCGATTTGTCATAA
>NW_014567940.1:0-815 GCF_001313825.1 Dinoponera quadriceps | reverse complement strand
GGGGGGGAAGGTTGGAAGGTTTACGCGTGGTTTTGACGTAGAATCGCGGAATGAAAGAGGTTATTTAGGAAAGAAACAGGAACAAAATAAATTGGGACAAAAAACAATATAATTTATTTTATCCTCGCGCTATTTGGACAATTTTAAGTCGAGATGGCAACAGATAGACAGAATATGGTTAACCGCGTCAGGTAATATTGCTATATGAGTGTCGGTTCGCGTTATTGCTATTAGATTATAGAGACGGATTTACGCTCGAAGTCGGTCGGTATTATACAGTAGATAGAGCAACTACCTTGTCGTTGAAAAAAGAGGGAGTCTGGCTGCAAGGCGGAAATTCGCCCGTTGTCTGGCTCTAGAGGAAGCGTCACACCACCTTTTCTGAGGTGCTGCTTCTTGAAATAAAGTGGACACCAAGAGGATTTCACTCCGAACTCGCGACTGATTCGTGTGACAACGAAATCAGTAAATTCACTGGCCGAACTGAAGTTAAGTGACTGAGAATTGACTGACAAATGAATGAGCGTTCTGCTCGTAGAATTGTTACCGCTAAATAGTTGATACTGCCTCTCCTAAGGACGAGGCCCTTATTTATAGGCTCGTCTTAGACTCCCTCTTTTTTCCATAACTGTGTGGCTGGCATTTTCGGTGGGAACGCCAACGGACCTAGTGTTCCACGGTGTTCTTATAAAGATAAGGCACGAAACGGATTATGCGCGTCCGTTCTCACAGAGTCGGAAAATTTAGTTTGCCTGCATACATCTGAAAATCGCGGACTTAGCAGAACGGAAAAAGAAAGGGGGGGGGGGGCCTTT
>NW_014567939.1:0-804 GCF_001313825.1 Dinoponera quadriceps | reverse complement strand
TTTCATTTTTAGCAAATATCTTCTAAAGTACGAAGTATATGAAAAAATGTCTCATACAAAAGTTTTATAGCATTTTATACACCTTGCAACGATGTATTCAATTCTTTAAAAAATATTAAATTTTTAACCCTCCCCCCGGCCCTTGTTACACTCGCAAATTTTTAAATTTTTATTACAACGAAAATTATAGAACATCGAATGCCAAATCCATCCATAATATAATAATAGAAATTGATTACGATTAAATCTTTGGAAAACGATATGATAATATAGTGCCATTGGTGTTATAGGCGCCGCACTATGCAAGTAAGTATTATAGCTACCATTACGTTGTATTATTTTTCTATGCTATGCTTTACAACTGCTTATGCATATTTTCTCATATTACAAGATGACAACGAATTAATTTTTATGATATATTGTGCAACCTATTACACGAAATAAAAACGCAAGTATAGATAAATTTGCAAAAACATTTTAAAGTATTACGCTTCATTTGCTATTTGATAGGAGAGAAGAACAGTGTGGAGAGAAGAAAGTCCTGAGGGAAACGAAATGAGCCACCATTAACTTCAAAATCCGGTCTGCATACGAAGAAGATAATGTTATGTGTCTGGTAGGATTGGAAGGGCATAGTATTATGAGCTCCTTCCGCATAATTAGACACTGAATTCAGACAAATATTGTTCTAAATTGAATCGATTAAAGGCAGCATTCGATGAAAAGCGTCTAGCCAATCAGAAAAGTGCCGTTTTCCATCACACTGAGAGCATAATTTTCTTCGGGTGCAATCCTGCCTTCGAG
>NW_014567938.1:0-803 GCF_001313825.1 Dinoponera quadriceps | reverse complement strand
ACTAGAATTTATGCAAAAGCAAGTTTTGTAAAATATGTTAAATGGCAAATTGAGCTGCATTAGCCTTTTTATTCTAATATTTTGAACTGTGAGTCAATTAATTTCAGTATTTTACGACACATATCAGAGTAAAGATCAGCAAGTTTTGAATAGTAACCGTGTACGTCACTAACATCCCATGCAAAAACAAGAAGACGACGAGCAACTCGTACCACGGCGATTGCTGTACATCAAATGGAATCAGTATTTTCATGGGAAACGATCGTAAAGTATTATTGTCGTCCTCCACGAAATGCATGAGAGCCGTCGCATTATCAGCACCATAGTAGATCGCCCCGCCAATTGCGGAAAAACCCACCCACATGTTTGAGCAAAATTGTGAGAAGCTAGCTTTCGCCTTCATCAGACGCAAGTGCTCATCAACGTTAACGCACTTGCGCCAGTCAGTGTCCATAACATTCAGTATATCGCGAATTACGCTGCAAAGTGTCATTTCAATCGGAGATAGAAATACTTCGCGCGATGATGTTATCACCTCTACGCGAAGTTATACATTGTTGCATCGATTAATATTTAAGATTTGTAATTAATAAATTATGTTATGTGTTGCGCTTTAACGAATATCAAAGTACAAATGTTACACAATGGAAGACTTCGTGTCGGTTTCGCTTCTCGAAACGAGGAAACAAACCGGAGGAACTCGAAATCGCGCTGTCTGACACGGTACCTTACCGATGATTGGTTCAAAGTATCGCCAGCTTAATGATCGTCAAACTATAATATAAAGACACCGATGCGGGATC
>NW_014567937.1:0-803 GCF_001313825.1 Dinoponera quadriceps | reverse complement strand
TTTTCTGCGCGTCCCGAAGAGATGGGTGATGCAAATGCCTTTCCTCACACAACGCGATCATTAATATCTGATACAGGGATACGACATGGAAGATGCGATGGTCATCAATAAGGCGGCGTATGATCGCGGTTTAGCGCACGGGATGATTTACAAGTCCGAGTTCGTCGACTTGAAGGATCAGCGAAGTTATTTCGCTCGCAATCCAGAAAAACCCGAATACGCGGATATATTAGATACTGATGGCTTGCCCATATTAGGTGCTCGTATCAAAGAAAATGATGTATACTATTGGTAAAAAACTTTCATGTGATGCATCTTTCATTACTTTGAAGATTTATCGACGCTATCCTATCGTTTGTATTTGACAGTTACTATGACGCAGACCAGTCCATCTACATTACCGGAAAATATCATAGCAAGGAAGACGCCTATATCGACAATGTGAAGCTGTGCGGCACGTTGAACAGTAAAAATGCACGAAGAGCGTGCATTACCTTCCGTATTCCCGTGAGTGCCATTTTTCCACTCATCCTCACTTTCTGTACATAATAGCCAATTCGATCACTCACACATCAGATTAGATACAAAAGGCAGTTACATGTAAAAAAAGTATCAGAATACAATGGTATGACATAGACACTTTGAGGATGAAATAATTAATGTATATTTTGCTAAATAATATTATAACATTATTATTAGGTGTTTAATTACTCAAAATATTTATATTAATTTATATTAATTATATATATAATTATTATCATGGCAAAATAAGTTTCCACGTCACTCATAAAGTATATATATTA
>NW_014567936.1:0-799 GCF_001313825.1 Dinoponera quadriceps | reverse complement strand
TGTGTAATGTACGGCACAACTTTCGGCGATTTGGTGGTGTGTTAATTAACTGTGAGAAACAAATAAAAATACGAAAGATATGTACCAAAGACAAAGAGAAGAGAGAGTTTCACACTTACTCTAAATATGTTTATGCTTAAGGAAAGGACTCCAAGCAATATAAGAACGAAGTAAGACACCAAGTAATTCGAGATCAACATATCGATAAGCCTTGAAAGAAAACCGCGGAAAATCAAACGACATTGTGTTGTCTCTTGCTTAAATATCCGAGTAATAACTTCGCTTAGTACGATTCTTTTACTTACTTCTGCACATTCTGATGAAGCTGCACTGACTTGACGATCCTTTCGATCATCACGCGCTTTCTATCGGGGAATGCTATCACTTTCTCGTCCACACTGTGCTCCATGCGGTAACTAATCGCATCAAGTTATATTTTAACGCGGTTATGTTCGCGGCGCGATCATTCGTTTTATATTAAAATGAAATGGGTCAACCGTCAATAATTTCGTTAAGCGTAGTGTACCTTTTTCTCACCTTGAGACTTTGAATATCGCGCAACAGTGCAAGATGACCAGCATGAGCATCGTGCCAACCGACGCAATTGTGAGGAGGCCGATAATGGTGCTTACGATAACGTAGAAGAGAAAGGGGTAAAAATATATTTTTTGATATCCACGATATTCACTCACAGGCGGTAAGTAATGCATGCGCGACTCGTTTAGCGGAAAGACAAAGTCGAGCATGTCCGGCAACAGTTCCACTATTGCGAAACCACATACGGTCAGCGCTAAAGAAG
>NW_014567935.1:0-801 GCF_001313825.1 Dinoponera quadriceps | reverse complement strand
GGCAGGCGGGCTAAGTGCACACGCAACACATCTCTTTTGTCCTTCGAGCAAGATTCGACGTTGCATCGCCGAATCAGTCCGAAACACTTCCTACGACACGCTTTTAGAGAATTGTTGTTAATAACACCACTTTGAATTAATTAATTATCTCAATTTTTTACAAACGATGAACATTTTTAAATAGAAGACGATAAATTGTTACAACTTGAGATTATTAAAAAAACTTAGATCCGTTAGAAAATCATATTGTAGACAAAAATGGTGAGCGTGTGAAGAAGATTTGATTAAAAGCAACATATGAAATTGAATCGAATGAGATGGAAGAAAAAGATGGTGTTGATAGTTGTGATGGCAGTGATAATGATGCAAATTCAAATTAATTAACTGAGGAATCGATGCCGAATTATATAAGAAATCAGATAATGAAGTTGAAAATGAGGAAAGCGATCAATTTATTGAGGACATGGTTTCTTGGGCAATTATGTTCAACATTTCCCACGTTGCTCTCGCGGCACTTTTCTTATATTATGCAAATATACGTGGTATTCTTGTCCAGACTATCCTTTAACATTGTTTCAAATGCCAAGGCATACAGAAGTTATTGAAATGAATTTTGGACAATATCCTAATTTTGATTTACAAAACGCATTAAAAAATGTTAAAAGAATGTATTCGAATTTTAGGTTGAATTCTTGTTAGTTGGGATATATTTATAAATATTGACGGTTTGCAAAATTTAAAATCCGTCAAATTTGCTTGATGGCCTATTTTGTATTCGAACGCTGTTCTAAAGTCAATTTT
>NW_014567934.1:0-801 GCF_001313825.1 Dinoponera quadriceps | reverse complement strand
TCACCCTTTCAGGGCACACCTTACGATCCTTCCGTTTTAAAATTTAATTGATGCACCACACATTCTCGATTATTACGATTGCGTCGCTCATCCGCGTCGGGTATACCGAAAGTGCAAGATTATATTTATAAATAATTTTATATAATACTTGTTTGTGCGTACCGATTCTGATAGACAATATCCTTGTATTTTATATTTATAAATTTATTCGCCTTTTTTCAGTATTAATATATATTTTTTATACATAATGCGTGTATACAAAAGCCCTCTCTATCTGTCATCTGCTTTTACATAAGTACTGAACTTATTATTACCACTACTAATTTCTTTGGCAGTAAGTTGTCGATAATTTTCGGAAGAACTTCCACACGATTTTCTTCTCCGAAAATGTCTTTCCTCATTTATTTCTTCAGCCTTTTCAATATTTCACATTTTCCAATCGCCTCAGTGCTTACAATATTGTTTCCATTCGAGACGTGTGGGACCTGTGTGTCCTTTTTTTATGATTATAACGTACAATAGACCCGTTTTTCCCCACGATCGGATTTTCCTATGCAACGGTACGCGTCGGCGATATTTCCTTTTGAGAGATAACGCACACGAGGAAGGGAGGGGAAGGTAAAGTAACGCTTCTCGATCTCCCTCCGGGATCAGCGAGCACCCTAACGAAATCGCGATTCAAGAGAATCGCAGAATGCGCGGAATCCTACGCTTTGCACCGGCGTTCACGCCGGCATTATCTCACGGTGGCGGCGGTTGATGGTGCTGGTGGTGGTGGCGGTGATGGTGGTGGTGGTGGTG
>NW_014567933.1:0-803 GCF_001313825.1 Dinoponera quadriceps | reverse complement strand
AATGTCAATGAAAATCTAAAATTATCATCAAACCATGATAAGTAACACATATTCGTTGGAAAATGTAGAGACATTTATAACCATAAATTATGTTATCAACATAAATTTCTTGAAATAAATTTCATCATATGTACCATATTTTCAAAATAGCTATAATCACAGGTATATGATATCTAAGATTTGTAGTATCCATCCCGAATGTGTGGAACAACTACATCTAAGATTTATAGAAACAATAAATGTGGTGGTGAAAAATCTAAAAAAATATAAAATTCGCCTGCATATAAGCGTATTTTTTATAGGCGTATTTTTTATAACAAAATTTCACTCTTCTATTAAAATAAATATAAAAACTGATAATTTTTATATATGCAACATGCTGCAATATATATATTTATGTGCACTTTAAACTAACACAATTTTTTTTTCTTCACGTCAAACACGACTTATTCCATTAATATTTACTTTCGCGACACATTTTAATCACTTTTGTGTGTGTTATTCATATTTTAATTTCAACTCGAATAAATCCGATTATATTTTGCAATGAGAAATTCTACGTGTAATTTTAAATTTTGATTTAGCAGACTTTTCAATGACTTTAATCGGGTTTCAGTGAAGTTATTTCATTACATCAGTCAATATAAATTACGAAAATATCCACTCTGGCTTATAGCTAAGCGTCGTCTGTTACAACACATAATCCAATTCATATCTTATATATTGATTCTTTGGATCGTTCATGATGCGAGGATAACCAGCCACGAGAGCGTCCTGACCGCCGATGTAAAGGGAATTGTAAA
>NW_014567932.1:0-798 GCF_001313825.1 Dinoponera quadriceps | reverse complement strand
ACCTTTCAATAAATTGAATTTGGTAGTATAACTATTATTTTAACAAATTGATTATTATTACAAATTGATTATTAAAAGCAAATTGATTATTAAATACAGAAAAATCAAAGTATTTCAAAGTATTTAAATAAAGGAAGTATAAAATAATAAACACTGTGTTCCATTTGCTTATAAAAAAATTATTATTCAATATGGTTACATTTTAACCCGGCCAAAATAAATCATACACTTTTTAAAGTAACAATTAACAAACAAATAAACTTAAATCTAATGATGTTTAGTACTTAGTGTGACCGCCTTTAGCTTTTAATACCGCTTCCAATCGAGTCATATTCTCGAGTAATTTCTTCAAATATTCATGATCAATTTCTTCCCGTGCCTTCTGGAGTACTGCATAGTAGGATATCTTGTCAGTTACGTTCGTTTTATCCACGTTTCCGTCCATATAAGTCCACATATTTTCAATAGGGTTTAAATCTGGTGATTGTGGCGGTCATTTGAGCAGTTGTACTTTACCAGATTTGAAAAAAGCAGTGGTTTTCTTCTCCTTGTGCTTTGGGCCATCATCTTGCTGGAAAATAAATTTGTTTTCTAAAACCCAATTTCAAAAGAGATTCTTCCAAATTCTGGCACAATATATCGATATATTCTTCTGTCGTCATAATGCCTTCAATTCGAGCCAAATTACTTCCTTTAATTAAATATTTTGAAATTTGATTTTCCTGTATTTAATAATCAATTTGCTTGTTAAAATAATAGTTACACTACCAAATTCAATTTATTGAAAGGTGTATGATT
>NW_014567931.1:0-799 GCF_001313825.1 Dinoponera quadriceps | reverse complement strand
GACAAAGATTTTCTTTGATTTGTTGTGCAGTAATGAACGCAATTTTTTTTTTCTTTAGTGATTAACCGATCTTCGCTAGCAGTTGTTTTCCTTTTTCTACCCGATCTCACCGAGTTTACAGGTTTACCTGTCTTTTGTCAATTTTTCGCATATCTCCCTAACACCTTCTTTAGATATTCCAAACTCATGTGCAATTTGTTGCAAACTTTTCCTTCCATTCTTCTTTTGTAAATGTGTACCCTCTTGGATACTTGTAGCTTTCTAGTTTTCGGCATACTACAAATAAAAGGTACTTTTTGTTACGAAAAAAGTGAAAATATCCTACAAATCATTAGTCTATTAATAAAATAAAATAAAAGAATTAAAAGATGTTGATATTTTATTCATAAAATAAAAGTTTAAATTTATTTTCCGTCAGGTCAATATTGACAAAAATTTTTTTAATGTACGGTACCTTTGTTCTTTGTAATGCTTTCGCTTCTGCTCTTCGCAGGCAACTAAGGCATTACCCATATTTAATGTAAACAGAAAGCAAGAGTTTTTTAAGTCATGTAAATACATCAACATAGCAGAAAAATTCAACGTATTCTTGAAATTTGCGGCCGTCAACGCGTACGCCGTAAACACCGACGCGACTGCATATCAGACAAATGTTCCATCATATCCCATGTAATGTCTTTCTTTTAAAAGAAAAGTCCATATTATATACACTTACCGAGTTGAAGATATTTTATAACGAAACCGATATAGGGGACATTCTTTTACAAACCGAACACCTTTCTGATCGACACATTTTTGA
>NW_014567930.1:0-799 GCF_001313825.1 Dinoponera quadriceps | reverse complement strand
TATATATAGGTATATATATATATATATATATATATAAAATTATGAGTTAAAAATACAAGTAAAATAAAATATATGTATATATACGTGGATTTATTTCCGTGTCTCCGCACAATAATTCTCGCGACGTTATCTCGACTTTCCAATCTTCCCAAATTTCTAGAGTAAGCAAATGCGTTTCGGATACCTTCGGAAGATTCCCCGGCTACGGTGTTCATAATTATTCAAAGAGAACTCGCATCGAGTCGAGATTTATCTCGAGTTCTCCGAAGTCCAATTCTGATCTTCAATTCGCGATTCTCCCCATCTTCAATTTTAGCCTGACACGAGCTTAAATGTGATTCGTGGAAATCGATGTGTAACCAGAAAGAATATTACGCGAGCCTTCCGTGCAATGGTGTCTGATTCGGGTTTATTCAGTGTCTCAAATATTACTCAGACAGTACATTATCCAAAATTGAGACATATAAGACGTCTTTGAGATACTTTCAGGACGTTTTCAAGGCGTCTCGTCCGCATATAAATATTTTTAAGGTATCTTAAAGACGTTTCATGTCCCGATTTTGGACATTCTGCCTGGGTAATGATTAATAACTAGCTTAAAAAATTTCTTCTCGATTCAATTAGTCTGTTCTTTTTAGCTGAATTAACTGTACTAGCTCGAGAAATTAACGCGTACTAAAGTATGAGAATCTCGTACGCGCTCTTTATATGCTTCAATGTAAATTTATATATGTAAATTTCTTAAACCAGTACAGTCAACCCTCCTATAACGCGGTGAGTGCGTACCGCGTTATATGGA
>NW_014567929.1:0-793 GCF_001313825.1 Dinoponera quadriceps | reverse complement strand
AACAATTCATAGCAAGCGAGTTAAAAAAAAGTATTAAAATCAATTGAGAAATTAGGCTGTCCAGCGATTTTTGTCCAAAAAGCGTGTCTTTTCTCCCACTGCGCACAGATACCGTGAGAAGTTATTTATTCACAGAATAAATTTATCTTTTAGATACTCTTTTTCTTCGATATGTAATTACTTGAGAAAAAGTACCGAGCAGAAAAATTACAAATATATCAAGTTGCATTGTTCTAAAAAGACAAATGGGATCTTATGTTCTCAATTTAAAAATTAAAAATGTAAATTCAAATTTTCGCTCCACAATATATTAAAGTCCATATATTAAAGTTACAAAACAATTAGATTATTTCGTTCCGAATAGTCTTCTCAGCAGTTGACGACAATCGTGTAAATTCACGAGAACTTTCGGCACGTGTCTTTACACGTTTTTCATTATTTTTCTTGTCTTAGCTCACTGCTAAATCACATGTTCATGATATACACCATGTCGACACGTGATCGTCTTATTTATATATGCTGGATTATGCTTATTTATATGCTGGATATCGATTCAGCAAGCATATTAGAGGGAGATGCGAAATCGAGAACAAAACGAAGTTGTTACTTCTCGTCGGAATCCCGCAGTCAGTGAATCGTCAGATTCGCGCGTGAAAATCGACATTTCAGCATATCGTCAAAGCTTAACTTGGACAGAGAATCACACGTCGCAGACAATGATTCGTGTCAAATCGTTTTTTTCGAACGAGAGTAAATACCTTTATCCTTGTCTTCTTTTGCTAATAGAATAATA
>NW_014567928.1:0-792 GCF_001313825.1 Dinoponera quadriceps | reverse complement strand
TAGTAATCCTATCAAGTGTCTATCGTATCCTATCTGTCCGTCCCGTGTATATCTATCGTTCTTTATCCGAAATGCCTTATTTTTTCAATAAAATCATTTACTGAATGAGAAATAGCAAGCGAACCTAATATATGTCTATCATCTCCTATCAACGTGTCCAATGTATATCTATTATCCTTTATAACGAAAAACCTTCATTTTTCAATATAGTTAATTTACTGATTCATAAATATGCAAATCTATCCTGCTTCATCGTGTGACTATCTAACAAATATAAATGTATTACTAACAAATTTTTAAAAATTAAAAGTAAGACTATAATAATAACTATTATTACATATTCAGTTATTAATAATAGTCATCAATAATAATAAGATAGATTTTAAATTATATTGCTTACGTAATTATAATATATTTATTAATTAAATAGTAAAAATATTCTGGTGGAAAAATTTTAATGAAATTTTGATGACATATTTGTGAATTTTATGTTCATTTTGCAACATTTTAGTCCCAGTAATTTTATGAAAAATTCATTACAATTTTAACAAGTATCATTAATTCGTCAATACAAGATATTTATGTTTTTCCGTTGCAATTTCATACAAATTCATTCTAATTTTAATAAAATATCGTTAATTTGTCATTACAAAATATCTGCGATTACGCAGAAATGTGTTTCTCTTTTTAAAAAATAATATACTTCAAAATTATTTTTTTCTATATTAAATTATTTTCTATATAAAATTATTGGGTGAGTGCAAAAGTTCGTGCGGAGGTGCAATAGATGGC
>NW_014567927.1:0-761 GCF_001313825.1 Dinoponera quadriceps | reverse complement strand
CACACACACACACACACACACACACACACACACGACCCGGCGATTCTCGATAACGTTCGCATGCAGCCCGAAATGAAATCTCCGCCCTTTGGAAATAATACTCCATACAAAATATATTGCCGAAGCAGCGATACCGCGGATAGTTTTCTGATCGCATAATGCGGAAGCGATTTCAATGGTGCAAACATTAAAAGGTTCATATTTGGAGTTATAAATTGGCGAAATCAATAAACCTGGAAACACGCGGAAATCTATACCTCGGCTTACACACAATCCAACGACGGACGTGCTTTTTCGTCATGTTTTCCTTCGTTCGTGTACAGTCGTGGAAAAACAAAAAAAAGCCAAGAGACGTGGCGGCTTGTTTTCGCAAACAAATGTTCTCCGCGAAACGCTACTCAAATCCGAGCGTGGCCAAGTTATCTTGGAAAATATTGTGACTTTGTAAAGTAAGCCGACTGAGAGAGTGAGTTTACGTTTGTCGCGGCGACGTTTGCACTTCGTGTTAACGTCAGCAGTAAATTCATCGAATAATTAGTATTATCGGAGAAACCGGCAGATGATTAATTTGCTGGATCTTACGACTTAACGTTTCGAACGCGCGCAAACTTGCGAACGCGAAATTACAGAGCGAACTTTCTTGCGCGCTAAATTACCTCAGCTCTCCCCGTAGGTCTTGCTTGCGTCTAGCTGCTGGAAATTTATCGTTTGTTTCGAGACGTCTCGAAGAGGGCTATTATTGTGCCGATGATGGGACTCGG
>NW_014567926.1:0-789 GCF_001313825.1 Dinoponera quadriceps | reverse complement strand
AATGCCTTACACGACGCTCCAATCGCGCTGGAGACTGAGCCCTCTTTTTCTCCCTGATAGGCCCGTCCGCCGTCTCAAGCGGCGAGGCGGGCCTCTTAGTCCTCACCGGCGCCTCAACCGAGGCGGCAAAGCCTCCGCCAGGCACAGAGAGGCTTTCAACATCCATTGAGGACGGTCCCTCCGTCAACGGTATGGAGTCATTCCCCCGCGCTGCCGGTTGAAGCGCCCCCCCAGACGCTAGCTGGCGCGTTAGACGCTCTAGGTCACTCTCCAGCTGCTCGATTCGGTTTGCCGAGTCTCTCAGCTTTCCAGCCTGCTCCTTGAAGGAGGCCAATTCCTTCTTCAGGGCAGAATTCTCCTCCTCGACGGTTTTAAGCCGCACATTCTTCTCGGCCTCTCTCCGATGTGAGGCCTCTCGTAGCTTCCGGATTTCCTCTTCCTGTGAGCGGATCATCACCGCCAACTCCTCGAATGAGAACGCAGTCCCCTCCAGCCCTTCCAATGTAATGGATGGACTGATCCCACGTCTTAACGCCGTTAAGACGCCGTGAATATGATCCACCCTGGCCGTAAATTCGGCTTTGTATCGGGGGTGCGAGAAGTCCGTTCCCCCCGATAGACCAACGCGCTCTATTGCACAGACGGCAGTTAGGGCCACATCCACCAGCTTTCTGACATTGGTGGTGGGCCACTCGTCCTCTGGAGGCATGTCGAGGCGGCCCTGCTGGCAAAGAACCTCAACATGCCTCGAAAAATTCAGCTCTTCCTCCTCCCCCAGGTCGAGCTCAG
>NW_014567925.1:0-797 GCF_001313825.1 Dinoponera quadriceps | reverse complement strand
GATGGATAAGCGCGGGGGCTGAAGGTGGACGAGGAGACCCGGGAGATATCGGGGCGCCGGTAAAACGCAATCAGAATAGTAATTAAGGATTCGGTTAACGCTCCAAGCGCGAGTGTAGAACGCAACCCAATTTAAACATACAAAAGTGTACGGTAGGTTAGCGAGGGAGTGCTCGCCGTCGAGATGAGGGAGGAGGAGGACGAGGAGGAGGGGGAGGGGAGAGATCGGCAGAGAAGGAGGACGAGGAGAGACGACGCTGGGTCCGACGGTCCAGGGGGAAGCGGCGGGACGAGAGAGGAAAAGGAGGAGACGCGCGCGATGGAACCGATGGAACGAGTCGGAGAGCGCGCGTGTGTGCGTACACATGTATGAGAAAGGGGGAGAGATGTGTTGTGTACGCGCGCACACGTATGCGTCACGCTCGACCACGTGTGTAGGACACAGGCCCCTGTGCGAGTGCATGGGCACGCTGCGTGGTCCACGAGGATACGCGAGGGGTGTGGTGTGCACACGCGAGCACGCGTGTGTGTGTGTGTACCGCGCTTCTCGATCTCGTATGGGTGCGCGCCACCCGTGCCGCGCGAGTGTGTGCGTGCGTCGCGTGTATGCCTGTGCACGTACATGTAACGCTAACCCGTGTGTCGGAGACGATGCGCTGCAAACCCGGGTGAAAAGTAGGGGAGGGAGAGAATTCCTGTGTGCCTCCCGTCCTGTCCTCCCTTCGCCTCTTCCATCCGCAGCGTAGCAACCCTCCTCACCCCGCTCGCGTCACCCTATCCCTTTCCGCCACCCCCCCA
>NW_014567924.1:0-789 GCF_001313825.1 Dinoponera quadriceps | reverse complement strand
TAATAATTTCAGTCACAATTCCAGCGTTACAAAATTGTGTAGTAATTTTGGGAGTGTATTAAATGGAATCTTCTGGGTGGCGATCACGGGATTTTTCCCACCTGAGAGTTGATCACGAATTTTTTCCTTTACACAGTAATGTTATACTTGTGTTAAAATCGCTCCTTGTTTTTTGTGTTAAATTTTTAATATATCCATATGTTAATTTAACATATTGTTTTTACGTTACCTTAACATTTTGTGTTTTCAATATATTCACCTTGTGTTAAATTAACATAAACATTTGAGTGGACCGTTTGAGACATATGAAATATGTTAAATTAAAACAATATATTCTTACTGTATAACTTCGTGAAAAGTATACATTTTCTAACTTGGAAACATTTGGGATGTACATTTTTCATATTTCCGTTCTAGAGAAAAATTACACGATCGCTGTCTTACTAAAATTATGTAATATTTGTTTTAAAGAAACCTTGTAGTTTTTAATTTAAGTTTTTGCTGTCTATTAACTATTTATTAAATATGAAATTCAGATATTTTCGATATTATGAATTTAATACTTGTCGCAATTGTTTTAACACGCATAAAAAAAACGTTTACTTATACGAAGGAAATATCATATGTCAATTATATTTCTACCTCTAGTAAATAGTAAATATTTGCTAGGGAATATTGGAATTACCATTTTAGTTGAATCGAACAGATATTACTTGAACGGTGTCAATTTTTTTTCTAATGCACCATATCAGATCTCGCTCGATGTTTTTCTAACGTATTTTGCCCAGT
>NW_014567923.1:0-788 GCF_001313825.1 Dinoponera quadriceps | reverse complement strand
TCACATAAACACGGTGAATATCACTTATATTATAATGTCAAATCATTGTGATTAAAATATTACGACCAGTAGAAATTTATCTGATTTCAGAAATTACATATGCAGAAACCTCCATGGGCATTTCTTTAGAAGATTTTAGTCCGTTTCAGCAAAAATATCGACAGACTGTTTACAATATAGGCAAAATTATGGTCCACAGGTTATTTTTATTTTAATTTATAAATACAATTATGTCAAATGAAAATTAACGTACGCAATTTACATGTGATAAGATTGCAATCTTAAACATATTTCAATTTGTGTTATCATTATTAAGATTTTAAACACGTGGTTTTTAAGTGACATAATATTAAATTTAACAACAACGAGTATTTTAAATAGGAAATATTTGAACACTTTACACTCAATAACCACAAAAGTAGTCGCAATTTTGTCATTTAAACAGTTTTAAGAAGAAATCCTCTTCAACAAATAGAAGAGATCCTCCTCAACAAATAGAAATGATCAGGTCGCGTATATTAATAAGTCAACACGTTCCTTATTGGACTTTCAATTCAATCCGCGTGTACCGAAAGCGACACATGAGATGCAACTTAATAAATGTGTTAGAATTTGTTAGTAAAAATATATATTAAACATATAAAATACACATTAGAATAAAACCAATAAGTTTATTTCAAAGTTAAGAACAGATAGATAACGAATAAAATATAGAATAAAACATAAGATATTAAAAAAACAAAAACTTATTATGAAATAAATAAAATATAACTTTTTGAACATTTCGC
>NW_014567922.1:0-785 GCF_001313825.1 Dinoponera quadriceps | reverse complement strand
CATCACCATAACCGCCAAACCGGCTTTTATCTTCTCTCCTCAAAACGTTCAAATATCAATCGAGATATCAATCTACCCCCGAACTATTCACAGAATATATCAAGAAATTCATCAGACTCATTAAGAGCCAGTTCCAAGCGGGAGTAGAATTCAGCGAGATATCAACCCTGTGTATCACGACGTGTACGCGCGTTCCTCGCGATCACCGTCGGAGAGGACGCGGATTCTTACGGTTGCAGGCACATAGAAGCGTGACGCATCTTTCGCGAGCGACGTGGACGAGGAAAACGTGAGCGACTGCGGGAGGAGGGGGGGTCACGCTGCTACGCGGTATGTGAGGTTGTCCCCACGTGGGAGCTTCGGGATCCTCTTAACGTCATTATCTGCTCCGTTGCGCCCGAGAAACGTTCGCACGTGCATTCTTAAATCGGCTTAACAGCGATTGCGACCTCGAACGGTCACGTTCATCGGGTTAAACACTTTCCACGTTGCTTTCCGAGACTTCCGCCATTTCCCCTTCCCCCGTTCTCCTTCGCCACTTCTTTACTTCGGTCTCTGTTTTTCTCTTCTTCCCTTTTACATCGCGACTCTTTACATTGTATTTTCTGACGGATTACACGGGTCTTTGCAGATCTCGTTCACGTGAACGCGATCCGCGCGAGAGACAGAATTCTTCCAGATTTCCTCATAATTCGTCAGAGAATAGACGAAGAAGCGATATAAACGGAAACATCGGGCGCATATGCTACTTTTGTGACCGAGACACAAATTAATTAAAAAAAGAA
>NW_014567921.1:0-789 GCF_001313825.1 Dinoponera quadriceps | reverse complement strand
AGAGAGAGAGAGAGAGAGAGAGAGAGATTTTGTTATTGCTAATAATAAAAATTGATCTATTCATCCTACTTACACTTTCCATTATTGTTGAACCTTTGCTTTCTGCACACTGATTCTCCTTTCTTTTTTTCTTTCTCTTATTTTCTTTCTTTTCATCCTTTGGTGATAATCTTTCTGGATATTCCATTTTAATGAATATTTCTTCTGATTTTATAAGTACATCTGCTATGTCTATTTCAGTCGTATCATTTTCCATTTCCCAGTTTTTATCAATTTCGTCAACGCCATTATTTTCAGTCTAAATAAATATCTCATGACATAAGTAATTTTTAAACATTCATTTATAAAATGTTACGAATAATTATTAGAATAATTATAATTACAACTTGCCTTGACTGTTACTGTTGGTCCTGTTGATTTACTCCTAGAATAATGGCTGTAATTTTCTAATTGTTCAGCTGGTGTGTTTTCATTTGGCTTTCCATATTTATTTAATTTTCCCTTGTTTATCATACGTTTCTTTGTCGATGATTTCGTCATGGTTTCAGAGGTCATCAATGGTTTGACTGAAATATGTGAGTAAAATAAATTAATATTATAGGAATAACAGGAGAGAATTGAGTATTGTCATTCTACATTGAATATACATGTGTTCAAAATATGAAATGTGTCGAGTCATTAAATAAAATATTTCGTTATTATCATTTAGGAAATATTCACAGAGTACCACACTTTCACCCTTAGTGGTCACATTCAATGCTATAGCTGAAGCAAGTGAAAATAAATTAA
>NW_014567920.1:0-783 GCF_001313825.1 Dinoponera quadriceps | reverse complement strand
TACAAAATAATCTAATATTAGAGCGGTTATTACATTTTTTTGACAATTTTCTTAATGGGTGTCATTTGTCGGTCTTGAGATCCACTTTCTCAAAGCGTCATTTCTCAAACTGCCTAAGAAATAGTAAGCTGCAAGAAAATCTGTAATAATTTTAAAAAAATTATAATGTATTTTGTTAGAGCAATCGTGTCATTTTGCATGCATACACATCAATTTTAATTCTGCATATATAAGAGACTCTTAAGTAAATATTGTATGTCATACTTAATATTTTTTCTACTTGTTAACAGTCGTCACTATTTAGCAATATTGTTGTACTATTTTTCTTCAAGTACAATGTTTTCTTAACATGATACGATGAATTTTTAAAGAAAAATAGTTTGAAAGATATATAACTATATATTAGAAAAATATATATTTAAAGTTCTTATAATAATTTAGGTTGTTAGTCAAAGGGGCCAGTTACCTTTAGTGTAGTTAGGTTAGTTCGTTGCCTTTTATTTTATGTGTTGCTTATATGTTTGTATTGAACCGTTGGTGAAATTCTCGTAACACAAGTAAGTAAAATAATTCGATAGAAGTTATAATGACAGTTAAACTACATGAAATAGTTACTTCTAATAAACAACATGAAATAAACTACAAAAACTACATGAAATAGTTACTTCTAATAAACATATAACTGCAACTAAACATATATACGAGGGTGGATCAAATATATACAAGCCTTTTTAAATTACGCGCTCGTCGGTGGCGTGAGGGGTTTGCAACGTTTTGGACAGT
>NW_014567919.1:0-785 GCF_001313825.1 Dinoponera quadriceps | reverse complement strand
ACTGATGGCTAGCACCATCTATAGGGAAATTCCGGTTTCATATTTCTACTGGTATAAGTTTTCATATTAATGGTAAGGTAGTATATATATCATATTGCAACCCTAAGTAGTAAAATATTTAGGATTACTGCGAGATAATTTAATCTATAACTATCTTAATCTATAAATTAATGATTACGAATCACTAACAATAGTGTTTTAAATATTCAAAATAAGTAATTAATCACTAGATTAGGAATAATAAATTTCTGTAAGGGAACCATTACGTATACAGGTTATTATACAGCGCATAAGACGCCCCAAAAAGGAAACGTACATTGAACAGACAAAAGTGAAAAATGTGGTCATAGTCATTTTTTTAAGCAACCACGTAAAATTTCGAGTTATTAAATAAAATGGGTTAATCAAAGTGCGGTAAGCTACAGACAATACACGAAAAAAAGTGACGGAACATCAAATGTCTCTCCTTCTATCACTCGTTGCCTGATGTCCGAACTCACACGTATACAGCGTACACAGAGCCATCTTTTCCATTATGCTACTAGACGACTGGGAGCTGGCATCTCTCTGGCCTATGAGGCAGACACATGAGCAGTCCGTCATTTTGTCTGTCGCCCGCGTCGAGCTCGTAGGCACCACCTACCGCGTCGCACGCACTGATTTGACTATCTACTTTAATTAATAACTCGCAATTTTATGATTGTTTAAAAAATATTGGGTTGGCAAATAAGTTCGATCGGTTTTTTTGACTGGTATAAAATACAATTTATTTAGTATACAAAATA
>NW_014567918.1:0-785 GCF_001313825.1 Dinoponera quadriceps | reverse complement strand
ACGAAAAAATCGGGTGAGACGGGTGGTCTGGGACACCCTGTATATGCATATATATGTATATATACATATTGTTACGTCCCGAGATATTCGCAACGTCCGCCTTAACATCACCTAAAATTTTAAATTTCCCTTTATTCCCATTGTCTTTTATTCTTTCTTTTTTCCCTTATTTCCCTTTATCATAGTATTCCCCCTCGCCTGATTTCGCCAAACGGAATTGCTCTTTTACATATGAAAAATTGACCATATCGAAAGTCCTGCGTAAAATAAAATAGACAATTTTAGATTTTTATATGCAAAATTAAAAATTAAAAAATTTAGCCTGGAGTCAGATTCGAAGTCCTTCGTCTTATCAGCGTGCGAACATTTAGCGCTGCATCAACCATTGGGCCTGAAACTGCGCGCGAAAGTCAAGTGCTTGCGTCACCTTACCGTCAACATAGAAAAACCTATGATTTCCTTCTTTTTTTCTTTCTATCTGCTGTGTTAAATTTTGAAATAGATCTGATTGCCCTGCGCCTCTTAAATTTATTGTACTACAGACAATGCGATTTTATATTGTACGATTCCCATATCTCATAAGTGGTTTAGATAAATCAAAATATTCCGCTCCATAATATGCATGATCCATTTCTCAACGGATGAGATCTGAGAATACCATGGAATACTGAGTCCGTTGATGTTCTCACCAAAAATGCTGATTATTGCGACCGCAAAGAAAAAGAGATAAAAACTTGCCCGTAAGTAAAAATTCCACTTTCATGGCAGTCAGTTTGTAACGATGC
>NW_014567917.1:0-786 GCF_001313825.1 Dinoponera quadriceps | reverse complement strand
AAGGCAACTATGTGCATACATAAATCATAAATCATTAGTTAATTAAAATTTTTTAAATTAGGTTAACAAACAACGTTAACAGTGCTAAATTTTTATTTGCAGGATTATACTGGATATATTTTCCTCGTGTCTCGAAAAATACCGCTAACTGTAAGATCGATTAATATCGTATTTGTTTTATTAAAGCAATAATTACCCAATCTTAAATTTAACAATCCAATTTAAAATTTCTATTTGTTTTATATTTTAGATAATATTCTGGTGTGTCAAATTATTTATATATGCGTATTTGAAATGTTATTTTTATATCGAAAATCATTTTTATAAGCGTCAAACAGATCAAATATATTAATTTATGTAATAGTTTATAGATACAGCTCCACTACGTTGCATCACAAAATATTGATAAAATGTGGTTCACCTTGTGAAAATAACTAAACGATTATAATTAATGAGATCCTTCAAAGTCACGATTTCGTGAAGTTCGTAGATATTATGATCGTAGATATGAAGTATTCGTATGATATTGTATGGTGTGCGAAAGATTTTTATCTTGTTATATTGTTTAAGTGTCAGTCGTTAAGATAGATACGCAATATACATTCCATTGTAAATTTTGCAAAATACATAGTTTTATTAAGATATATTTATATTCCGAATGAATATCATATATTTGACCATTGTTGCCGTGTCGCTTTAGAAAGAGATAGCAAATATAGACTCCGTTTTCGTTCATTTATTTCGTAGCGATTTCTATGTTACCGCGAGCGATTATTAACATCATCA
>NW_014567916.1:0-767 GCF_001313825.1 Dinoponera quadriceps | reverse complement strand
AATTTTTATTAGATAAATTTTTTACTTCTTTTATATTGTATTTGAGAGGTAATGAAATATTGGTAATATCTCACGTTGTATTGTACCTCGTAATAATATATATTAAGTAGCATCAAAATCAACGCGACAATTATAGCATAGCGAGTGATCGGAGGAAAAACAAGACCAAATGTTTCGATGAATATCTTCGTTTTCAAAACGATGTAAAGATATAGCAGCCATGATGCCAGAATGTAGAGAATGGTGAGACATAATCTCGGTCGACCTTGAGGATACTCGAATACACAGAGTCCGCACAAGCACAACACGAATAAAAGCGGAAATATAGCCGTTTCGACGCTGTTCATGACGATTTCTTCGTTTTGCTGTCAAATCGGAAATTTGCAGGCCGTATGGCCGCATGAATGGCAAACGTCGTAATACTCCGAGATGATGAAACTTACATAGACGTTGACACACGGTAGACATAATAAAAGGAAGGTAATAATCCAAAATAATTTCAGCAAGAAATTGCACTTATGCGGATTAAAACAATCGATCCGTTAAAGCGTTTTTGTTTTAATACCTGGAATCAACCAGGCAAACTGCAGTGTCCTTTATTATCCCGCTCAGATAATTATGTAAGGTGTTGTCACGCGTATTTACGAAAATTATCGGGTTTTGTTTTGTCTCTTAAGTGTTTATCTCATTTTATTGATTGTTACATTCTTGTCATAGTCGATGTGGAACGTTGAACAAATTGGAAGGAATTTTAATTTAACATCGGA
>NW_014567915.1:0-773 GCF_001313825.1 Dinoponera quadriceps | reverse complement strand
ATTTTTACAAAAAAATTCCGGTTTCATACTTCTACACCTGGTATATATGGATTTCCCAGGCGGCACGCTGCCCCGCGTGAGACGATCTCGTCTGGCGCGCCGCAACCCGGCGGTCGCGTCTTTCTCGATCCGTAACAAATGTATTGATTAAGGATAAAATAAATTTGAAACAACATTTGCATCCCATGTAATGTATTTCCAATAGTTAACAATAATAGCAAAAATAGCAGAAGAAATATCATTAATTAATTTAAAGCAACTAATAATGAGCAGCATTTCATCTACCACCGATTATTTTGTGCAAAAAGATATTTATATTTGCATTACATGGTGATTCCTCAGTGATAAATAAATTAAGTTTTATCTTTGTTGTTTTCAATAAATTATTTACATAACATGGCTCGCTAGCTATAATAATTAATCGCAGCAGCGGTATAGTTTTGCCGTAACTTCGACAATATTTGTACTATACATATATATTATTTGAAATATTTTTTTTATTAGGTGTGCGCATGTAAAAGAGTCTCTTGAGAGCGAAAGGGGCATTCAAAACAACACAACAGCGAATTAACACTAACAGAAGTAATCTTCATTTTATTCCTTTTACGAAGGGGCACAATACACGCGTGAAAGTTCCGCGACGGGCTCAGTCTTAGAAATGTTAACAAGAACCGAACTGTATAATTACAATTACATTAATATTCGGGAAACTTTGTAAATACCGCACGCAGTTATAGTATAAGAAAGTAATGCAATAGATAAATCGCGATTGA
>NW_014567914.1:0-719 GCF_001313825.1 Dinoponera quadriceps | reverse complement strand
TATATATATATATATATATATATATATATATATATATATTATATATGTATTTTTCTGAAAAATTGATTGTTTAGGCTTATTTTTTATATCCTTATAATTAAACTTTCAAACCGCATCGAACACAGTGTATTTTGGAGAAGAGATACGTCTTATAATATTTATATAATATAGATATATAGAAATCGTAATTAGCGTAGAACCTTTATCGTTTGTAGAAATTGCCCTTCATGATAATCGCGGCAATCAACTGATATTGCCTATTTCAACGTGGAAAGCGCTAATTCCAAAAAATGTACAAACATCGAGTGACATATATAGGCAACTAAATTTCATTCTTCATTGTTATGGATTGAAAACTAACGATAGAAATTTTTAAGATACATTTTGATAAAGTTATAAAGCTCTGTTGAATAAGTCTATATATTCAATGAATCGAAAACAACAGATATCTTATTTAATCACGAACATTGTATCGATCATATGTACCCATGGCTATGTGAAAATACATGTTGTTGATATAAACATTTCAAAAAATGTGTAAACGTCTTTCAACAGAATGATATCACCGTATGTATATTACGAGTCTAAAACCTCAGACCTGTGTTACGCTGCTAAAGCGATACGCAAGAACAAAGATTTCGACTGCGAGTCTTATGTCGACTGTCTACTCGGAAAAAGATGGTGACGAGAAACCCCTACTAGTATACGTCAAAGGACTT
>NW_014567913.1:0-773 GCF_001313825.1 Dinoponera quadriceps | reverse complement strand
ATTTATTGGAGAGATCACGACTTGCACAGCGAGTTGTTTAGCAGCGGAAGAAGTAGTAGTAACAGTTGTGGCAAAAGAATAAGGCTTTGATAGGGAAGATTTTAAGAGTGTCAGATGACGATTGCCAATGAAGGCAGTTTTCGTGGAAAACGGATATGGAAGATTAGAAAACGAATACCCTGGAAAACTCCTAATATTATCAGGATGTCATAAACAATCCCAAGATCCTAATCCCATCAAAAGGCCTGAGTCCGGCCGATCACCGACCGTGTGAAAGCGGAAAAGATGATAGACGCATTGGGAAACATATGACGCACTTGACGGCGTATAATCTTATTCTTTTTACAATATCGCTTACTCAAATCCGTCTGTTTCCTAATCATAAAAAAAAGGAATTCGTTGTTTCCAAGACGTAACATCCACGTCGTTTATTTTGACTAATGCTATGCACGGGAAATTGCATGTCAATCGGTCTGGAGTTGGTTAACGATCAAATAGAATCAGTCCAGATAACGGATGAGAGCAACACACACACATATATACCACGGGGGAGTCTGTAACGTAGCGTGTCCCCAGATAACAGATTGGGGAGTACCTGCTAGAAATAGAGGGTAAAAAAGAAATAAAATACTTCCCCTGACCAACAGGATAGGGAAAGAAATCCTGAACGAAAAACCAAACATGGAAACAACAGAAGAGGGAAAATTTACGGTGCAGGTGCATTTGAATCTTCAGTACCGGCGTCTTCAGGGAGTGAGCGAGCGGGTTCACGG
>NW_014567912.1:0-771 GCF_001313825.1 Dinoponera quadriceps | reverse complement strand
GATTATTAAAAGCAGAAGCAATCATTCAGATATTAAATGTGCTTGTTTTCAACAGCTCGCTGTTATGTATGGAAATATTATAAGATTATTGAAAACAAAAGCAGTAAATAATTCAAACATGAAATCTACTTGTTTCCAATAATATGCAATGCCAGGAACATCATGATATAAATTGGTTATTTTAATAATAGACAATGATATATAACAGCTCACTTTCATATATAGAAATATAAGACTATTGAAAGCAGAAGTATAATAGTAATTTAGATATGAAATCTGCTTGCTTGGAATAATATGGATTACTAAATTATTTTGTTTAAAGTGAACTATTTATTGTAACAATATATTATGTAATAAACAATCTCGCTGTGATGTATAAAATACTTATGTAATCACAACAAAAACATTTATTTCTATAAATTGAAATTAATTCATTACGAAGAAAAAAACATAGTGTGCATATGGTACTTATTTTAATGCAAGTATTGTCGTTAATCAATTTTACAATATAATGTAATATTTAGAAGACGATATATTGCATAACATTATGCCACATTTCTGGTATTTACAAATGTCGAATATATTGTAATCGCTTTTCAAAATGCAGGGATTATAAGGTTGCATGATGTTTATCTATCTACTAGTATTTATTCGGGTTTATAACGTCATTCGGCATTCTTCAATTCCCACACGCATATACTTGTGATGCGCACACAGATTATACACATACGAGGTCTGTTCAAAAAGTATCGCGAATTTTGAATTTCCGCG
>NW_014567911.1:0-782 GCF_001313825.1 Dinoponera quadriceps | reverse complement strand
AAATAATTAAGGAAGCAAATGATTATATAAATATATTTTTAACACAGTTTTATATATTATGGTATTATATTTATGAATACATTTATATGTCTCTTATAATGCCTTTATGAGAAAATCAGTTTTAATCCTGCTCGAATTAATATATATATATATATATAATTTTTCAAACCTAAGATTGTCTATTACATATAGAATCATCTAGTTTTGTCTATTACATATAGAGTCATCTAGTTTTGTCTATTACATATGGAGTCATCTAGTTTTGCCCGATGGACAATATCCATAATAATCTAATATTACATGTGGAAATATTGAAATGGGAATTGGTTAAAATATGTTATTGTGTCATTATGATTAAGTTAGTATTATTATTAGTATTTTTATCGTTGTTAATGATATTATTAGCATTATTATTGTTAAAGTGCTAGTTTAATATTTGTTTGTATTATGTCTCAATATTTTTATCTTAACTGTGTATAAAACTAATAAATTTTATATTTTACTTTTTCTACATTTTTGTGCACAATCCAATTCTCGTTACTATATTCAAAACCATCCGCAAATAGAATTATATTCTAGCGTTCTCTGTTTCTTAAGATTATATTTTCCATGTATTTTTACAAGATGCATCAATAGATAAATATATAAACACAATTCGTACGAAAAGAAACGGAGAGACGTGAATAATCTTTTAATTATTAAGATTTCCTCGAAGAAACACGCACACAAAATATGGTAGAATTTCATTACACATGTTTCACTTACCATAACAAAAGGAACTT
>NW_014567910.1:0-770 GCF_001313825.1 Dinoponera quadriceps | reverse complement strand
TGCACCTAAAGGAACAACGAAAGATATTTTCATAAAACAAGATGCAGCATGCGTTTGGACACAAGTGCTGCGAGGAACATACATTCGTACAGCTGTCCCTGTAACGTAATTTATCGCCGAGTAGAGAATCACGCGGTAATACGTCTTTTCGCAAACATTGGTAAACAAAAGGAAACTGCTTTCGCGTAATAATGCGCGCGGGGTGCAGTTGAATGCAAATGCCAAATACTCTCATAGCTTCACAAAAAAATGGACTCCGCGTTAAGGTGCTGCACGGAAATTACTGATTTACGAGTGCCTCGTCGGGTGAGTTTATGAATAAAAGTTTATTATTCTGCTCGGGGTTCTCCGCGAGTCGTGTCTCGCTAGGTCTCTTTACACGAAGCAACCAACGAAGAAATAACCTGTTTCATTTTACGATTAGCCTGATTTTGATTAAAAGAATGCGGTTCTAATAGAAATTACATTAATGAAAATAGATCATTTGTTGACGAATCATTTATATAATTATGCTCATAATGTCTAAAAACTGTCTCTAGACTACTATTGAGTAAAGGCTATAAAATTTATGATAAATATTATGTGACAAATATACAATAAATAAAATGATCTTTTGAAAATATTATATTATAGATATATATTTAAAATACACACTAAAGTAACATACCTACATTAGTATACATACACGGTGCCCCATTTTAATCGGCAAACGGAGATATCTCGAAACTACGCAACCTACGAAAAAAATGTTCGGATAAAAGTTATCGAGG
>NW_014567909.1:0-771 GCF_001313825.1 Dinoponera quadriceps | reverse complement strand
TATAGAATAGCGGGATCGACGTTTATTCGGTCCGTGTCGTCACTCACCTCCAGCAAGAACAGTGTCTTTATACGGACACTTGGACGTCCAATGGTCCCCGTTGCAATTGCGGCACTTGACGACACCCTTGTCGCCCATACTCTTCAACTTGTCCAGGGAGTCCTCCTCCACCTTGTTCTCCTCCTCTTTGCTGGATATAAATTGCATGAAGACGTCCTCACCGATGACGGTAGTCGCCGGATTAGGTCCCGGCCTGTCGTCAGCAGCATCACCGAACTTGGCCCAATTCTTGCGCGCCGCGATCGTCTTCGACACTACGCGACGCTCCACTTTGAAGGTGCGCACCACTTTCACCTTCTTGTTGTCCTGGTTATATTTGTATTCCGTGAGTACCTTGTGGCCATTCTCGTAGACCTCCGACGGCGCGGGCAGCGCTCCTCCCTCCTCCTCGACCTCGTCGGCCCAGCTGGACTTTACTTCGGACGCAACCGGCATCTCTGGAAGAGTTTAAGCAGACGTGAGCGCTGTCCTTGGTGCGTTCAAATGTGTGTATATTGTGTGTGAATATTAAATCTTAAGATTTGTTAAGGATGACATTAATCAAAAGTACTCTCCTTTATGAATATGTATTAGATATATGTTCTCACAACGATATACTTGAATTCATGTTATTGTGGAAATTATTTGTCTGTGTGCGGCAATATATGATAATTGAATGTTATGTCTACAATTTATATCGTACAATAAAATATAATATAGTATTTTGTGGGA
>NW_014567908.1:0-766 GCF_001313825.1 Dinoponera quadriceps | reverse complement strand
CGTAACACAAAAAGAATACAAATATAAATCGGGAAATTTTTATCTCGCCGCGTCAAGACAGGTATATGTGCAAATAGCCGTCGCGTTGAAACCGAGATAATTTATTGCAAACTACGAAACTAGTACACACATCATCATCTATGTTCAACTAATAAACACTATAGTAATGATCGTATCAGTTTACGAATGTGGACACAGGCGACAAAGAACGATGGAAGGATTATAAAGAGTGGAAATATATTTTTCGTTGCATATAAAAGGCATTTAATCATGACGCGTCGCTTTCCGAACTTCGAGACATCGCATGCAGTACCGATATATATGAAACGGAGGCCTTTAAAATCTAGAAAAAGTCATATTAAACGATAAGAGGCGAGAAAAGCATGAAATAAATACGTGAATTATAAAGTGATTCTTTCTAGTGTCTGTGATAAATTTTTTTATTCTTTAAAAACCATCTCATAATATAATTGAACTTCATATTCCACCTCCAGAAAGTAGTACAAAATTTGATTCCCTCTCTTTCGACAATAGTAAAAAATAAAATATAAATAAAAATATAAATAAAGATAAAATATGCATCGGTCATTCGAAATGAACGTCACGCATTAGCTGGTCAACACGAGCAGGATTTTATTAACGGAAACGTCACACAATACGCTGAAATCTTACACTCGTGAATCCCTCCAATGACAGATCCATCATCTTTCCGGCCGTGATGGTAAGCCTCCTCTGTGACCTCAACATTATGAGCAGAATGAATTTG
>NW_014567907.1:0-766 GCF_001313825.1 Dinoponera quadriceps | reverse complement strand
GAGTGAGAGGCGAACGAGAAGTAGTACAACCACACATTTCTCGAACATAACACTGGTGTTTCATTATTGACGTAATTATTATATAAAAAAATCTTTTTTTTCGTGGAACTGTTTAATTCATTAAACATTATCTTGGGTGCTGCATCTCGATTACTTTGCAACCATGACTATTTTCTATTTTCCCGACAATTTGCAGGAATGGCGATGAGTCATCAACAGATGCGGTCACGCTTACCAGTGTCAACAGCAAGGAATTTAACACGCCCACTATACTAGCGGCGCTGGTCTGGTGTACGAATTGTGTAATGAGAACGGCTGTGTACACGGATGCGCTTTCGACCCCGAAGGGCAACTCCATCTTGAGGAAGAGCTCCCGAGAGTCGGTCTGATTGTCATTTGCGCGCAGCCTGATCAGGGTGCCGGTCGCATAGAAGAGCACTGACATCGCGTATGATCCGATTATCAAATGGGAGAACCGGCGAGAGATGTAAGCCATTCTAGTCATAGCGAGCTCGTCGGACACATCGCGCTTTTTCCAGTCGTCGACCACGTGTGCTATGATCTCACTGAGAGGACTATAATGGATCATTTCAGAGAGTATCGATCGCTGTTAGTCGCGCGAAACACGCGAACACCGTGTCGTGAGAGATATTAACCAGTGAATTAACGGCAGAGAGAGAAATTTGAGAGAAATTTCGAGGTCATAATGTCCCTTTTCTGTATATATCGGATTCAATTCGTAGATAATGCGGAGTTTCCAGCAATT
>NW_014567906.1:0-763 GCF_001313825.1 Dinoponera quadriceps | reverse complement strand
GTTTGCCAAGACCACCGAAGAGGAGCGACGAGCGTATGATAAAATTTCTCTTGTTCTGCCGGTGATTGAACCCGGGACTCCTAGCATGATAGACTAGTGCGCTACCTACCATGCCACGCTCGCGCTCGATAATCCTCATATTGTGTTAATTTTAAGAATCTATATGGATTTAATCTTAATGTAATTTTAAATGTATACAAATATATATGTAAATTATTTCAATATCTGATAAACTAATACATAATATCTTATAATTTAATGGTCATAACAATTATCTTGACAATCAAAAATTCATAACAATTATTAGTAACTATTGACATATATGAAATCCTTGTTTTGAACACACGTATAGATGTATCATCTTGGGGCTGTGTGTTGAAGCCAAAGATGGACAAACTTAATCCTATTATGGTTCACAATCTAATTAGAGTCTATATTTGTGATAGATAATTGAGAATTATATTGCCAATAGTAAGACTTTGCTGAGACTTATATCACTTAATATGATACTTCTGGAAAATATAGAAAACGTAATTCTCTGACAAAAAAGATAGCATATTTAGCTGAGTTTAAATTAAAAAGTATAATCCTATGTTCTTTCTGTTTCAATGCAAATCACAGATTCACTAGCGAGGAAGTGGAGTCCAAGGTGGAGTCTTATAGGTCGTTGTTGATGGGCAGCGATATTAAATCATCCATACCACAAGATGATTTTGGACGTATTAAGTAAGCTAACATTTTTCTACTTCATTTTTTTTTTTTT
>NW_014567905.1:0-764 GCF_001313825.1 Dinoponera quadriceps | reverse complement strand
ACCATTGTATAATTCTTAAGGATTAGCAATAACTTCGCACATTGTAACACACTTCTTACTTCTCTACTTGATTCCCCTCGAAAGTGGATCAACGTCTTCCAGAAACGAAGATATTAATTTTGCCTTCGAGCAGCTCTTAGTTTTAAGTTCTCAAGTCCGATTGTAAATATAGCGGATAGTAGATACTTAAATTTCCGTTTTCTTCATTAACCATACAGTGGCACCTCTTTGGAGTGAAAACTTCGGGACCAAAATTCATTACAGAGAGATCGCTTAGCTCCGCTCAAAATAAGACCGTATCTAGCGTTCTCTAATTTTGTAGTTATCTCTAATCTTTATCATATTTCAAAATACATAGTTTAAAATGTAAATATATTTTATATATATTGGCAAATGTTAAGGACTAATTAAAGTATTAACTATCTATATAGCAAACTAACATAATTCGACATTATTCTGTTGCCATAATGATAAATATAATTCGTCATTATGATAAAATAACGAATAATTCATCATGACGATAAAATAATAAGAAAGAATGTCAACTCTGTGTTCTCCTCCTATTAAGATGAGCTTGAAATACATTGTAATTCAGACCAAAAGAAGAGACGCATATTTTTTTATACGTGCTCAGGCGGACTTTTAAAGGGCAAAACATTCTTTTGGAAAAAAATTTGTATTTTTTTTTAGGAACATATATCGTCAAAAGTATGACATAGAAAACAATTTTCCAAACAAAATTAAATGGTTTTAGGAGTATTGTG
>NW_014567904.1:0-766 GCF_001313825.1 Dinoponera quadriceps | reverse complement strand
TATTTCTTGAGTTGTTCATTCAATTAATTTTAAATAAGTCGTATCTTGTTTAGACCTATAAATAGAGCAGAGGTTATAGTTAAAGCCGCTAGTAAAAAACCGAAATAACTAGTTAGAGTAGGCATGAAGGAGCTAAATAAAATATGTTCTTTTTATACATATGTTTCTAAAGCACTTACCTAAATTTCCATTTGGAAAGCGAATAAGCAAAAATATCAATTCAAAGAATAAGTTCAATTTAAAGTTTTTGATTCATTAACTATTACATTATAGATGTCACTAACAAAGAGAAAGTAAGAGCGGTAGAAAAAAAAAGAAATGAATCATCATCTGTGACATCTACACATATCGTGATTTTGAATCAACCTATTTTTTGCAAAACCTTTGAGTAAACTAATCGAATAATAATAACTATGCCATGGAACTTTATTCAAAAATGAAATGTTATTTATTTGAATCACTATAGAATAAAATGGAAAAAAAAATTCGATTTTGATCCTTTCTTTTTTTAAAAAAACTCTTTTTTTTTAGAACGAAAAGTTCTTTTAGAACATAAGACTTTTTCTTTTCAATTGAACTTATTAGACTCAGCAATCGGGTTCATCCATATAAATAATATTTTGAATGAAAAGAAAAAGACTATCATCATTCAAAAAAAAATTTTATTTTGTTTAACTCGATTCTAAGACTAGTAATTGCTCTTATCTTTTCCTTTATAGGTTCTATATTTCATATTACTATTATTAATTTATATAATATAAAGCCG
>NW_014567903.1:0-761 GCF_001313825.1 Dinoponera quadriceps | reverse complement strand
TTAAAAAAGCAGTCGACGGTATCAGTAACTTCAATGTTGCAAAGCAACTAACTATTATAGTGTCAATAACGGTATAAAGACTTTATACTTCTAAAGCGATTGTATAGAGACAAGTTGATCACGCAAGCGGTCAACGACTAAACGCAGCTATAGCAAGGTAACCACCTGTCAATTGCCGACGTTTGAGAACAGGAGTGGTGCCTCACGCGAAACACTGGGAATTAAAGTTGAAACAGCGATGATTACATGATTGAGGAGTTACACGACTGTTGTACCCACCGCGGTCTTACCGTTGTCTCATTTTATCGCATAAAATCTCATTGACGGGACAAATTGGTTGCATGAAAAATGCAAAAATGCAGAGAAGACTTTTCCATAACTTTTCCACGTAAGCGTTACGCGAGCGGGTGAACGAACGAACGCGGGTAACAGAATAGTAACTGAGGATTTTCCTAGAAATGCAAGTATATGATGGTAAAAGCGCGCAAGTGGTAATTTCTCCAGGTTCTCGCGATATGATTGCAAAGGATGACATTTCTTACAAAGTAATATCGCACACTGTTTGCACGTAAAGTCGTATATTCGATTTTAATTTTAATAATGAATTCTTTATGTGTATGCATGAGTGAAAATAAGTTTTACTATACAATACAAACAACAGACAGGTGCATAGATAAAAACACTATGTTATACATAGTGTTATACTAAGCGCATTGAACTTATCTTTCATAGAAGCAGCAAACTAAGCGATTTTTCAACAG
>NW_014567902.1:0-762 GCF_001313825.1 Dinoponera quadriceps | reverse complement strand
AAATGTATTGTAAGCTGCAATATACACGTGTTGCATTTAATCGTCTGCTAAATTTACGTGATATCGCGACGAATATTCACTATTAAGTTTTGGTAATCAGAAAAATACGAGGAAAGACATCAGATGTAAAGTTTCATTCGTGTTGACAGGAAGCAATCTTTGCAAATCTCTAAAAGATTGTCCGTGTAATAACTCATGGGAAAAAAACGCTGGCACAAGAAGTAATAAAAATAGAGATAACCAACTATACTAATGATACAAAAGGTTATTAAATGATGTCAGATTATGTCTCGTATCTATTGTCATCGTCACGTTGTGCAATCGTTGTGTAACTAAACAATTAAAGATGATTATAACGTTTTTTTCGTCTCGTTACTGACATGTCGCTTGCGGTTTTATGTCAAAGAATTAATGTCCTTTCATAACTCATATCGTAGCCCCGTTATTAGTATTCTTATTAAACAGGTTTCGAAGCATAAGATGTATATGTATTATTTCCTACTACTATTTGTCTCGTGAGTATGATATAATAAAACATGTCCCTGAAGGCATAACGGTATAACTGTCTCGAATATCTTCGCAGCTCGTGAAAAAGGAGATATTCATCATCGTCATCATGTCTCAAGCTATAAAAACTCGAGACAGTATCCTCCGAGTATTCAGTCATCCGTTGATCGTGAACCCGTCGTTTCAGGTCGAAACAGAAGTCGAACATGAAGATCATCGCCGTTATACTCGCAGTCTCCTTCGTCGCCGTTCTGG
>NW_014567901.1:0-764 GCF_001313825.1 Dinoponera quadriceps | reverse complement strand
CTTCAGAAGAAGAAATTATTTTCTCTACAATGTGTGACTTATATAATGATTCAGAAAGTGAATCGATTGAAGGCAGCTAGATCTTTATTATTTTTGAAGCGTTTTAAAGCCACAGAGCTGCGTTTAATCTTGATATACTTATTTTCTGTAGTTTTTCAAGGTGTATTTACTGAGGCTCTTTTTAAGATTTATTTGTTGCTTCATTCACCTGTTACAATTCTCTCTATGGAAAAATTTTGTAAATCTGAACGATATTTAAACATAGCTCAAAAATGTCTAGAATTATTTGTAAAAGATTATTCAGATAAATCTGTATTTGGTCAAGGATTTTTAGTACATAATGCACACTCTGCTTTTCATGTTAATGAAGATGTAAAAAGATTTGCACCTATTTTTAATTTCAATGCATTTCCATTTGAGAATTTTCTTGGGAAAATGAAAAAAATGATCAGTTATGGAAATCAACAAATCTGGATGAAACATCTAAATGAATGGCTACTTATATTCATATTTTTAGTACTTTTTCATCGTGATCATTCTGTAATCTATTTACATTCTAACATTTTATTTATTATATTGACTTATTTATATTTCATCTTCCTATTTTATAATTTAATGCGCTATTGAACAAATATTATTAATTTAATGTTATCGATTTTCAGATGTAGTAAAGGAAATTTTGCAATAGCTCAATATTATATATAGCATAATTCAAACTCACTCTGATATACTTTCAGAAATTTTACAAAGACTTAGAAATAAGG
>NW_014567900.1:0-761 GCF_001313825.1 Dinoponera quadriceps | reverse complement strand
CATAACTTACCCTGCTTAAGATATCGTACAAGTAATTCCATTTCCCATGCATATACGCGACAACATATTTGTACTGACCGGTGTCATAAACATAAAAATCGCTGTCAATACAGAGAGTAATACATATTTATTATGAATGAAAATGAATTAAAAGAAAGTATTCAGTTATAGAAAAAATACACATGCATTCACAAACTATCCGATATATCGTATACACTCCGACTCATTATGCGAAATCCAAATGTATACCACACAAAAACTATCTCGAATGTGTATTATTTATTATGTGAAAATAAACCAAACTCTAATTATTCCCTTTATAAAAAAAATGTTTGGCTATAATCAATATATAACACACAACCAATACTCATACATTGTAAGAACAATACGGAATAAAGAGAGAAAATCTTAAAATCAGGAATACTTCAATTTCGTCAGCAGTGTAGGTTGACAATAGAAGATATTATAATACAGACTCAGTAGACGTTTAAAACCAACAAAATAAAAATAAATATACCGTAGTATAATCTCACGTGTTTTCAAGAGACCACGGCAAATCAGGACAGAAATAATATGATACAAACACAAAAACTAAAGAAAGTGATACAGAACCCCGCTGAATTAATAAATTTACGAAATAGGTTGTCCAAAAGACGCCAAGATCTAGAAAATCTAAATTCTTTCGAAAAATAAAAGTATTTATTGGTAATAGAAATAAGTTTCCGCCGTTTTTTTATAAAAATTATCAATTTATTGTAAAA
>NW_014567899.1:0-761 GCF_001313825.1 Dinoponera quadriceps | reverse complement strand
TAGTTGCTATTGTGGCATTGGACGTTAAAGTTATTATGCCGGTCTGTGTGGCACATTTGTAATGTACAATATAAAGTCGTCTATAAAAAAACGAATAATATTCGATAGAAGAACTCGGTGCAAGACGGGAAAACGTTATATAGAAATAACTACGCAGCTACAGACTTGGACTTGCACGTGTAAGAGAGTGTTTGTTTGTGATGAATAATAATAGAGGCAAGTTCGAACGAATTTATGAAAACTAATAAATCTGACGTAATTTTATGAATTGTTTGATGCTATGTGTCAGATAATTTGTTTTTGATATAATATTAAAAAAAGGTAAATAAATTACACGTGATATATACGTTATATTTTATAGTAGGTATTCTGTTATTCTACATGTAATTTCATATCTATGACTTGGGAAAGAGTCAACTGAATGGGGCAATATGATTATCTTCATATATAATTCTAATATTATTGCCATACTTTTAAATAACTTTGTATCACTTTGCTGATGTTATTTAGTACATATATTGCGTAGGCCTATACTCATGATCTGTGGAAGACCGAATGGCTCATCAAATTTATCAGCATTGAACACACGAATCTTGTACAGGATTTGACATTATCGAAAAAGAAATATAGTGAGATTTACTTATGATTTATATGTCAATGATAACAGAAATCATCTTGCCTCCAACTATTTTATCTTATCCCCAACGCTATTCTCAATACATCTTCAAGTTGCGGGTTAAGATGAAAGTTCTTGAAAAAGA
>NW_014567898.1:0-760 GCF_001313825.1 Dinoponera quadriceps | reverse complement strand
TCTGAGTAAAAATTTTTTTATAAATTACCGGCGTTTTCAGGATCTTTGTTGTTTTACATGTTTGCATTTTGATACACTTTCTCAGCTTGATAGCAACAGTGTCACTTTAGGTTTGGAATATTAATTCATTCTATCTATAGACAGAAACGTCCGACCTTGTTGAATTCTAATCGTACAAAGCGCTCTTTCTTACGTTGCGGAGCAACGTGTCTCGGCGAGAATCACAGTATTCTTTCGTTTATAGTCGGAGGAAGTCACGCAGCAAAACACAAAGACCAATCGTAACGTCGGTCTGGGTGTTCACAATCTTCATTCGCACATGTTGCTCTATTGCGGCGTATACGACTCTACCAGAACTCTGTACGCTCTGCGTACGCTCAGAAACGAGTTGCTGACGAACACGCGGATGTTCCTGTGTTGCGCTGCGACGACCGGTGTGGCGAGCGCGACCAAGAACGCCTCGACGATACTGTTGAACCTGTTGGCGAGACATCGGAAGAGCGTTTTCGGCAGGAATTTCCACGGTAATATAGCCAACTCGGAGTTCATAGCAGCTTACAGAAGCAGCATGTATCTGGAAGTGCTGATAAGCGTGTGTCTGTATTTCGCGAGAAGTTACTATCCGAATCTCGGGCAGATGAGACTCACGTACGAAGAGATCGCCGGTAATCGCCAGGTGGGTTTCTTTTTTGTTGTTTAAATAAATAAATATTTATAGCGTAATAATAAATATTTTTTGTTAGATAAATATATATATATA
>NW_014567897.1:0-758 GCF_001313825.1 Dinoponera quadriceps | reverse complement strand
GCCACTTTTATCGTTGATGCATAGTTTCGTTTCGATAGCCCTGTGCTACGCTCGTGGCAACTCTCGTTTTGCGAGAAAGAAAATTACGAGTGTATCGAAACGACGCGTGAACGAGGCCCGCATGTGCAGCGACAACCGACCTTAGCAGTAATGACCGCGATAGCACGTATTACGACAAACGTCCTCTGTAATTTGCTTTTTAATGTCTTATAACGGTCGGTAATGTCCTGTGAATTCCGTGAATACCACGAATTAGTGAATACCATTATAATGAGATATATGTGCGGCATGCATCACGTGCGTTACGAATTCATATGTTGGACGCATGGACCCTTATCTTGATTAATTGGTTACCTATAAAGAAATTGCTTTGTGCACACATCTTGGAAGACACGTCTTGGAAGTTTTAACATATACAATGCGTCTCAAAATTAAACTGACTAACTTCGAATGCTCATACGGATATCAAAACAATTAATTTTTGTCAATAAATCCATGTTTGCATATGAGCGGTCTTGGCACTAAAATAAATTATCTACAACAGTTGGTTTAAAGTGTTGGCCATTAATTTTAATACAGAGACATTAGCAATTTCTTCTTTATTTTGATTTTTATTGCTTTCTCTTGATAAAAATTTCTATAAAAATCGCTTTATCAGACTGAAAATTGTTGGGAATCATCAAACAGGTAGAATTAGTATTGTTCGTTATTTACTCGCAAGCGCATTATCACAGCGCTTCTTTATTATTTATCTGAAA
>NW_014567896.1:0-761 GCF_001313825.1 Dinoponera quadriceps | reverse complement strand
TTCCAGCGAGTCCGTGCTCCAACTCTCAGTCAAAGGTTAACGCGGAAGAAACTATTCACGTCTTAAATTCCGGCTATGATTTTGGTTCAGATGATTCCTCATATTCTTTTATTTATCAATCTTTTATATCATCATTCTTTTATTTATAGATTACATGAAGTCTATTATAAAAAGGTAATATGTAACACTATTATTATTGCTTCCATAATGTTTATCATTGCTAATCGGTATTCAAAATATCTCGAGAACTATTGAACGATTTAGCTGTAGTTTTACATAAATATTCTTTGTAAGATTATCTATCCTTGTCGTAGGAATTTTCTGATATTTATTATAGTTTTTTTTATAAACGAAAAGAGGAGAAATTTTGCGGCGAAAAATCTAACTTTTGATTTTGAATGTTAACAACTTTAGTATGAAGAATTTAGAATGTGAATAACTTTAGCAATAATTAATTTTTTTTTAATATTAGATATTTCAAAAATTAGATAATTTTACCAAGAATATATATGCAAAATTATAATCAAATCGGTCCAATAATTCCCGAGATATTTGAAGTATCAATTAGCGATGACGAGTTTTGCGAAAGTAATAATAGCGTGACATATTAATTTTTTGGGATTTATATAATGTAATGGGATTTATATAATATATAAATAAAAGTATTGAATAATTATTCTTCAAAATGATATCTTCATAAAGTTAATAATGTGGTTAGCAAAGAAATTCAAACATTGGATGTTTTTCGAACCACCCGGGTG
>NW_014567895.1:0-752 GCF_001313825.1 Dinoponera quadriceps | reverse complement strand
GAACTATGGGTTTCTCCTCAGACGGGAAATTTTATAGCGATAAGTACATTAGTCTGTACAGTCTGGAAAGAAGCACCGAAGAAAGAACGTATTCTGATATTTTCCGGAAATCCGTGGATACTTGTTTCATTTTGTATTATCTTGCAAAGTATACCAAATTTTTCGGCACTCAATTATCCAGCAATTTAAAAGTTCTTGCGAAAAATGACAACGTTACGTTCATAGGTGGTCTCATTTTGAGACATCAGCAAATAATCCCTATCAATGCCCAGTGTGTATGTATGCCATCGGCTAATTATTTTAATATGTGCTTACATTTCAGTGTCTGTTATATTTAATTTATCCATTTTTTAATTTTTCGCAAATCTATCCACGGTGATCTTTTTTATTATTTTCTTATCGTTTCCTTTGTAGTTCCATTTACCAAATGATTTAATACTTCTTTATTTATAATTATATAATTTTACTATATTATATAATTTTACTTATAATATTATTTATAATTAAATCTGATATTTGCAGTTGCGTGAACACCAAAATTTAAATATAACAGAACGTGGTATAGCTGTAATTCCTTTTTCTAGTCTATTTAATCACAGCTGCAGTCCAAACATTATCAAGTCCACAAGAGCTGAGAATATCGTTTTGTACGCTTTGTATCCTATTCGTAGCGGCGAGCAGGTACTGAATAGTCACTTATTACAATATAACAATTACTTTTCAGCAGAAATAACTTAAAAGGACTTTTACAG
>NW_014567894.1:0-755 GCF_001313825.1 Dinoponera quadriceps | reverse complement strand
CCAAGTAAACACCAGTTATATGAATATTAGTTACTTTATTGGGATGTCTTTATCTGCCGGGATGTTTTAATTACCTAGTTATCAATGTAGCTGTTATATAACATGTATGTTATATAACAATCACATTATTGAACAAGAAATTATAACTAACAATTATATAACTGTAACTCCGTGTTTGCTGATATAGATGAAGAACGACACCTGTTTGATCGAGCGTGGTTTAACCTCGGGACGTGTTAGTGTATCGCCGTTACATGCGCGAGTAAACATTAATGGGGATGAAACCGAAACGTAGAATCTAGTATTTATATGTCATCGTATAAGACAAAATTGATTACCAAATTAGTTCATAGCATAGATTGCAATATCGGATATCTGAATTATATTGAAATATACGTTCGGCAATTTTACTTATCATTTTAAGTCACTCTAATGATTCTTACGCAAGTATTTATATTCTTATAGTTGTAGTCTTTAGCGCTCACTGATTTAAGTATTTAGCATTTTTGGAAATATACAATGGTCCTAAAGTTGTCGTGACGTAATAGCAGTTTTTTTTGTTTGAGAAAGAAAAATTATGAAACCAAGTCTATCAGATCGTGTGTATTTACAAATATATTAACTTATACACGTATTGATTATAACAATAATAGTAATATTGTATTGAATGTAATGTGAAAATCAATAAATCACGATGAGAGATCTAAGAGATCTCGTGTTATAAATTATAAATACTTCATAGATGCAATGTGTTG
>NW_014567893.1:0-752 GCF_001313825.1 Dinoponera quadriceps | reverse complement strand
CATTCCACCGCCAAATCTCGAATCCATAATGGCGAAGAATGAGATGACTTCACATGTCGCTCGATGTGTGCATGGAAATAAAATAATAAGCTGAATAAGAATCACACTCTTCAGTTTGCTTCCTTTTTACGACTGAACGTGAAGAAACGCAAGATTCGATTGAACATCACGATACTTCCCTTATTACAAGCATATTCGCAAGTTTCGCTCGCTGATTGATTTTTTTGACACTTTCTCGTGGAACTAGCGTGTTTGATCGAAAAGATTAAAGCCGCAACGTGAATTTGCATTAGCTCACGTTTTCTACGGAAGAAACGTAAGAAACGCTCACCAATGGAGTTCCTCGACGCTGTAGCGTGGTAATAACATAGTAAAGCAAAATGTTACAGTCACACTCTTCAGTCTTCTTCCTTTCACGATTTAACGTGGAAAAACGCAAGATATACCTGTTAATTACGTTACTTCGCTTATTACACGTAAACTCGCAAGTTTCGGTCGCAGATTGATTTCTTTGACGTTTTCTCGTGGAACTGGAATATTTGATCGAAAAGTTTCAAGCCGCACCGTGAATTAGCTTTAGTTTACGTTTTCTATGGAAGCAACGTAAAAAACGCTCCACGTTTGAGTACCTCGACGCTGTAGCATGGAAATAACAAAATAAAGAAGAATATTACAATTACACTCTTCAGTTTGCTCCCTTTCACGATTTAACGAGGAGTGACGGAAGATTCACTTGACAATCACGTTACTTC
>NW_014567892.1:0-741 GCF_001313825.1 Dinoponera quadriceps | reverse complement strand
CATTTAATTAGAGTTTTTATTGTTTTGAAAGCATATTTGATTTTAGTTTTTTTGATTGGATTGAAAATACATTTGACTAGATTTTTTCGTTAAGATGAAAGATATGTTTGACTAGATTTTATGTACTTTTATTGGATTTCCATTACGTTTGATTAGATTTTCTCATATGATTGAAAATATATTTGACTAGATTTCTTTACTGAGTTGAAGGTACACTTAACTTTGGCCTTCTTGATTGTGTGGAAAATACGTTTGACTAGATTTTAAAAGTTATACTGCATTCTATCTTTTCTATTCTATATGGCACATGCCCCTAAATGTCAGAAATTTAATTTGATTTTTCTTAAATAAATGAATATATTAAATTATGTTAATATAATTTGTACATTCATTAGGAAAAATTAGATATTAAATTTTACTTTGTAATGATTATTATTTTTGCACTTTAAAATTTTGCACTTGTTGAGAGAAAAACTTAATTATAACTTAAAAATAATCTCACTAACGTTCACTTAAAATAAAAGAGGCTTGAATCATGAAAACGCTCGGCTGAGAAAATTTTCATCGCCATGTTTAATCGTTTTATGTAATAATTGCACAAAGAGGAATACGTTTAAATTAATATTTGCTGTTTAACCAGAAAAAAACTGTTATTTGTACATAATAAATAATAATTCCGAAAATTAGCTATAAGCAAAAGCAAAAAAATATGTGTGTGTGTGTGTGTGTGTGTGTGTGTGT
>NW_014567891.1:0-748 GCF_001313825.1 Dinoponera quadriceps | reverse complement strand
TGAGTTTCTAAGGAGACGATAAAGAGCAGACGATAGAGACGGCCACTTTTGTTAGTTATGGTCATTATCGAATAATCTAACTACAACGTATTTTCCGCCATACAGTATAAAAAATATGGGGCGTAGCTATAAAATTAATAAAAGATAAAAACGACAATACTTGAAAGAAAAACATAATTAGTGTTACGCGTTCTCAAATTATCCACATGAATCTCGTTTTTGTTTATATATAAGCTTATTCATATGATACCACTGTTATTTCGTAATGATGTAATTCAGATAAAACGTGTTAAATGATAGTTATTGTGATCATCTACGTAGGACATCAACGTTACTTTAACTTTTATTTCTAAGTTAAATTATACCTCTTTTATCTTGTGGCGACCTGAACCAAATCATGTAGAACAGGTGTAACAAGTATAACAGCTATCATTACAAGAAACGTACGCTATCAGCATCACTACCATTCGCCTATAAATGTGACTTGCATATAAATAAGAGCAGAAGTTTCGTCGCAAGACAATACCAAATTAAACGCACTTACGTTACGTTTGATATTTCTTGAGATATTTCGCAAGAATTTAAAATAAAAACTTCGATAATTATGTATCATATTATGTGCATATTGGCCGTTACAGTAAGTATTAAACAACGAATGAATTTCATTTCGATTGTACGAAGTAATTGTATCAATGGGTACATGATTTAAATTGTATTACACGCGTTTTGCATTCGAAATGCAATTAAA
>NW_014567890.1:0-747 GCF_001313825.1 Dinoponera quadriceps | reverse complement strand
CTTGAAGCAAATAAATTTGATAAAATCTTAGGAACATCAAGCGGGCTCTTTGTTCATTGCAGCCGTCACCGATGGAGGCAAAGGTACATGTAACATCGCGCGTTCCTCAATCATGATCGACGAAGACGGTGTAATTGGCTGGTCTGAGACCGTAGAACGACCTCACGATCCAAGGAAAAAGGAATGGCCTGATGAAGGATCTTGAGAAGTGTAGCAGGGGTCGGCGCTCCGCGAAGGAATCCGGATATCTTCGCCAGTGGACGGACGGCGGCGTCTGAAAGCGTGGATTATCGAACTCCCCGCGGTGCCGCAATCTTCATTTAGCGAACGGGAGCGTCACGACGCCGCGATTGCGCGAGTCGAGGCGCGGCCCGCTGCATTTAGTACCGCGGATCAATTCGTCCACGTAGCCGGCTTGTATCCGGAAGTTGGTCTCGTTCGGTTGCAGGGATCCGGTCATGTACTTTTGGAACGACGACGTAAGGGTCCACATTTCTTGTTGGCCGTTGTTTCCACTGATGATCTGCAATCGGATCAGTCAGGATGATTAATACTTCACGTTCGTAAAAACGTCATTGAAGGTTTCTTCCTTGGAAGGTAAAGTACAAAAGTGTTTCAAGCGAATTGTTTAGTTTCGAGAGCGATGCATAATGGTAATATTATTACTTGACTTTTTCGACTTTTTTCAAGGTTATTTCAAAAGCAAATTTAATTTGTTTGATGTCATACATCTGCACAATTTTACAG
>NW_014567889.1:0-747 GCF_001313825.1 Dinoponera quadriceps | reverse complement strand
CCTTCCCACCTTCGAAGAAACCGTATAATTCAGGAAATCACACAGTGAATCGCTTAGATAGTTCTGCCACGATGAGCGATCAATGCGCTGAGTAAGTACAAAGCAGCGTTTATCATGCCGCAAATCTAAGTGAAAATCCATATATTACTACGTCGTTTCTATAAAATTTCAAACTAATAAAATATTAATTTTCGATTTATATACATATCAATCGCCTGTAGAGATTATAAAATAATATATATGTCAGTCAAAAAATCGATCCAATTTTTTAATTAAGCTTGACTTTATTGCATGTATATGCAATGGAAACAAATTATGTATCAATCAAATAATTATCGTCGTTTCGTATACTTTGTCATATTTTAGTAATATTCATATAACTCTATTCATATATAACTTTACTGTAGCTATTGGAAAGGAAAAAAATCGGATCCAACTTTTTGGATAACCCAATAATCGATTAAACATTAAATATATCGTACATTATAATATCGATTTATAATTTTGATAAGATTCAATTTTTTTCAAAATAGAACATTGTACTCACAGCAGCGCCTAATAGTAACTCGTACGCCCTCGAATATCTGTTGATGCTCGTTACCAGCGTTATTGAGGCCGCGAGTAATAATACAAAGCCAAAAATGTGATAAAGAAATTCCTAAATATCAAAAGAAAAGAATGCATCAATTAAAACAACTTTGTACAACTTGCGTATCATTTAATTTCTTAAATAGTCTTCCAAATATA
>NW_014567888.1:0-742 GCF_001313825.1 Dinoponera quadriceps | reverse complement strand
TGTAGTACCGTTACCCGCTCAGGAAAATTAAAGTTTTACCGTGCATTCCGATGGAGATCAACGTCGAGACGAGGCAGTGGTACAGTTTGACAGGAAGGGAGAAAAAGGCTAGTCACACAAGTTGATTACGAATATTTTAGGTATCGTAAGAAAAAAAAGAAAAAGGAAGAAAAAATGATAGGGAAAGAAACAATGAGAGAGAGAAGAGAGAGAGAGAGAAAGAGAAAGAGTAAGATTCCACAGAAGAATTTTATATTACAAAGATTTTTCTCATAGTATATATCTCGCCATAGGAATACATGTAAGTATAACATTAACGAGGCCTTTATACGAACAAACAGAATATGAGGAATATTTGCTGTTTTCAGATATTAAGGAGACAGACGGAGAGAAAAATAAAGAGAAAAGGAGAGAGAAATTAAATCGATTAGGCATCCAATAGGATAGAGAAAAACGCCGTTTTGGATTCTTCATTAGTGCCGTACCGACCGCGTGTGATCTGGTACTCGAAAGTAAAACATGAACGCGTGTTCTCCGGAGTTTCTAAAGGAGACATACGCGCGCCGATCGGTGTCTTATCGTAATCGTGTCCGATGCCAAGTCTAAATTATACGAGTGCAATAACTTGTTCCGCAGCACGTATGCTCGCATTAGACATCAAGCATCACACTTGTAAACAGCCTTATATGGCCGTTCTGCGAATTACACACATACACACACGTACACACACGCGCGCGCGTAT
>NW_014567887.1:0-741 GCF_001313825.1 Dinoponera quadriceps | reverse complement strand
GTGGCACCCATGTCCGCACGAAACATTGCATATTTAAACGGGACGATTCGCCATTGCACGCCAGCCTCTCCCTTCGAAAGTTCGTCGCTAAGTAAGCTCGAAAACTTTTTGAAGTGAAGACAGCTGAACGCGACTGGAGATCGGTAATCTTCGATCTATCTACGTCCGCATACATCGCATTACATATTTATAAGACGACCAATCTTACGAGTATATCTCCAGCGTTCGAGGAAAAGAATAATGACCCCACGATGTATCCTTAGGTGAAAGTTCCGGAAAGTTGCAAAGTGCACTCGAAGGTCGTGAGCGACACGATGAAAATATTTTATGAGAACTTTTCAGTAGTCAGCCGTGCAAGGGTGGCACCGATTCGATGAACTCTTCGGTCCTCTCAGTCTTTACGCAGCTATCCCGCGATACACATCGTGCCGTTGTTGAAAAGTACCAGCACAAAATAGTTTCGTTATCTCCATCTTCCTTGAGAGTGCGTCTTGCGGCGCACACCTGGATGTACGTCGTCTCGTGTGAAGAGAAGGAGAGAGCAAAATAAAGAAACGCGATGCCGCGTAAAAGTACAGTTCATCGCACGACGAAAATTGTACTCACTTTATTCGGCATATGGCCGGGCACGTCATACGCCTTCATCTTCAGGGCATATTGGCTTTTTTCATTAATGATGGACGAGATCTGTCATTACCGGTATTTCCGGTCACACATGAAGCTCGAGAACCTGCCGATCTT
>NW_014567886.1:0-737 GCF_001313825.1 Dinoponera quadriceps | reverse complement strand
TCGCATCTCGTTCTGGATTTCGCGTCCAGCGGTGTACGTCAAGCCACGGGAAAGAGATTTGCGAATTCGCTGCTGTCGCCGATATCCAACAATTCGACAATGATTCACGTGCGACGAAGCGTGCCGCGGAATACAAACCGCTGATGCGCGAATTACTGATCGTGCGCAGAAGCGATGTGAAGATCGCGCATAAATTCTACGTCGCTGCGTGGAACGTCGTCAATGATGACGAACAACAGCGCAACGAGGTCTCTTTTATAAAAAAACGCGACGTCGCGTTACGCAGACATTGTACAAGCTCGAGTCTTGAACTTTTAAGGTTGATGGTCCGTGGTGGAGCCAAGAGTGTATCGGTGTAACATCAGCACGATTCGATAGGTGATGGCTGCTGACGATCTTTCCGTTATTCCATTCGTCACGATTTTGAACATGTGGGATAAGATTCGTGAATGCTACAATCTCACGAAGAGAGAAATATCTCACGCGTATCTCGACGATGTTACTTTGTGAACATGCCATGAAATGTACAGTTAAACTGAAGCGTCTTTTCGCGGAATTTTACTCATGAGCTCTAACGATCAGTTTCTTCGTTTTTGTCTTGCGCTCGCACGACGACTGATTGAACGGTGCGGCGCGATGATATTGTCCATGACGTGGTTGCGCAGATGCGATTTGTCCGGCAATGCAACCACCGCCAATGAGAACGTCTGTACGGAGGATGATCGCGACGAAGACAA
>NW_014567885.1:0-745 GCF_001313825.1 Dinoponera quadriceps | reverse complement strand
TCATTTTCATTAGATTTTTTCCTTGATAAGTAATGACTTCCGTTTCAGTAAATTCTAACGATGGAACGCCATTTCTCCAAAATACTAAGTTCTTACTGTCTATTTCACAATAAGGATTTTCTTCTAAAAGTAAAAGTATTATTTAATGTGTTTTATGATTTTTATGAAGTCAATTTTACATTAATATAAATTAAGTTAAAACAAAAAAACATAACATAAAAAGGTTATGTGTTAAATGAAAACAAAAATAAAAAGAATACAAAAAATATAGTTTTTCCTTGTTCAGAAATTAAATTCGCGAATAAGTTCATTACGATAAGAATGTGAAGCTTTTAAAAAATTATGAAGATTCGACCATGAAAAATTGGCATTTCCTTTCAAAATATTTATTAATTCACTGTGAGTAAAAAAATGTTTTCCGAAATATCTCACTCTAAAATCTTTTAATATTGGACAGACACTTAGAAAATGTTCGACTGTTTCTTTTTCATCTAGGTTACATAACGAACATTGTTGTCGATTTTCAGTTCTAAAAGAATTACCGTTTAAGAAAATCATTTCACTTCTTGCCCTAAAAATCCATAATATAAAATTAATATCACTTTCTGGAAGTAAATAGGAAGGACGCTCAACTGAATAAATTTCTTTGTAAAAACGATCTGAATTTTCCATAGTTCTTAGATTACTGGATTTTTGTTTTTCTATCAATTTGTCTAAGAAGTTTTTCTTACTTGACTGCCAAAGA
>NW_014567884.1:0-676 GCF_001313825.1 Dinoponera quadriceps | reverse complement strand
ATATATATATATATATATATATATATATATATATATATAAATTACGAAAATATAATAAAAATTATGATTTACGTATCACATTTATTCTCCTTGCATGGAGATGCTTCGTCTTCTTTGATCGGAACGTGATAATTCATACGGTTAGCGTTTTCTTCAGCACGGGTAGTACACATTTTGGTTCACAGCTTGTCTGTAGAACGTTTTTGAAGAGCGATTGAATTGTTATAACGCGTATAAGCTGTTTAAGATACGGATACCTCCCTACTCATTAAGTTTTTCTGAACACGATGTGGCATCGTAACTTCCCTCTCTTCTTTCTCGTGAAGAAAAGATATGCACACTTTTGTTAGAAAGAAAACACATTTGATTTATGGAAATTTATTGATAAGGGACGAGAAAAAAACCCTTCGCGTATATATGGTTTTTTCTATATTGAGCGATATTGAGAAAAGTATCTGTTCTCCCTTTCACTAAATTTTTCGGCCACCATTTCTTCGGAATCATCTCACAAGTTCCGAAAAGTCTAAAGTTTCTTGACTGACTGCTAAACATCATGGATTATTATGGACGAATGGATATGTGTCGTGAAGTTGCGCGTCTGATCAAGACACCCCTACTTGATACGATGGAAAAAGATGGTGACGAGAAACCCCTACTAGTATACGTCAAAGGACTT
>NW_014567883.1:0-741 GCF_001313825.1 Dinoponera quadriceps | reverse complement strand
TATATATATATATATACGTGTATATATATATATATATACACGTGACACATGTGGTATTTCGCACATTGTGACATTATACATAATACAAATGAATAAAATAAATAACCTGCGATAGAATTTCACGTCCATCTAAATTCTTGTTAACTAAATTGCCCATCCAAAATGCTTCTGCGCTGTCATTGAGAACCATCATTCCTTTAACGCTGTATATTAATTTCTCTACCATAGATTTTGCCGCAGGAATATATTTAGTTAATATTAAATCTTTCTTTTCTGTGCAATCGCAACATATAGTATGCAAGTATCGTGTACCACCTAAGTAAAATATCGCATAGATTAGAAAAAAATATTAAATATGCATTATTATAAATATTAATGCAAGTATACCACAGTTTTCAATTATAGTTTTAACAACAAATTCCCTAGTAAATTTGAATTAATTTTTATCGTGTAAATATTCAATCTCTTCTTAATATATAACAATATTAGCCTGGCCAATTATTCCGTGCGATTTTTTACATGTAAATGAAAGACGACTTCTTTATAGAAGGAAATACTACCGATATTAGAAGATTAATAAAATTTAGATTTGAAGCTTTATTACACAATTTATGTCATTAAAAGTTATAAATAAATAAATTATTCCTGTATTCGTCAGAGAATATGTTGTTGAAATAAAAATTACAAGTTATGAAACATAAATATATAAAAAAAAAAGTTATTTCCTACCTTGCATCATTT
>NW_014567882.1:0-735 GCF_001313825.1 Dinoponera quadriceps | reverse complement strand
GTTAGCGGATTTTGCTTCTGAGATGCCGAGTTCGGTGGAAAAAGCATTTGGTTTGAGTGTAACAAAATAAAATAATTTATTCCAAGCAGTACGTAGAAATGACACGTTACTAGATTCTTATGTGAAATAATGACGCGAAATAATGCTCGGTCCGACCTTGTTGAGGCAGGCCTTCATCATAAGCGTATAACATATACGGGCACTCGCGACGTGCGGTTAGACAGCGTGTGTGATCATAAATCTATATTGGCGATCGTGATTGGTGTGGGCTGTCGCATCGATCAGCGCGCACGGTGTTCGATGATCTCGGCGGGATCTCCGCAGTAATGATACGGTCGATCCAGAGTTGGTTTGGACACTTTCCCGGATCGTCACTCGGTTTATAGCTAGATCTTCGTTTACTCGCAATATCTTACTTGCTCGGATCGTTCTGCGTCGATCGCGCGGATTGCTCCAATTTCATTTTACTTGATCGATACGGAGGAAACGCGATCGAATTGTTATTTTGATTCGTCCGCTCGTCGTCATGTACTTTGTGTGAATGTTTATTCGACACAATTAAGCGCCAAGTACGATGCCCGCCGGATGGTGCGATTAGGAACGACGTAAAAAAAATGGACCGTTACAAGTTATTTCGGTGTGAAGTATTGTACGAAGTTGCGCATCAACTCGTTATAATTGGGGAGTGAACACATATTTCGATATATATTTGTTTATTTATCAATCGTCTGACTT
>NW_014567881.1:0-739 GCF_001313825.1 Dinoponera quadriceps | reverse complement strand
TGTTTTAATATAGAAAAATGAAATGCGGGCGTTAATATCTTCCGCCTTTGTTGCCACTTCATTCCTATGGAAGAGGTAATATATTATTTTGTCATATATATACGTGTATATGTATTATTTTATTTTATCGAAATTAATTTAGACAAGAATAATGCATGCCGAAGTTGGATTGTATGTTATTCTTAATTTTATCAAAGTACCTGTGCTAGTGACAAGACCTTCGCCTAACCAGGGTTTCATAATATTGTAACTATAACCTTTCTTATTATGCTTAGTGGTGTTTAGAATTTTCTGAAACCATATGTGAAACAAAATTAAAAATAACGTTGTTCATACCAAATTTTGTAGTTTAAAAAAAAGGAATATGTTACGCTAAAAGATATCTGTACTATTTTGAATAAAAATTGTAAACATTTAATCATCGTTAATGAAAATACTTTACTAATACCATGAAGAATTAATTTTTTACGAAAATTGCATTACCTGCATGTCGTCTGGATTGCAAATGAAAACTGAGTGCAGTGTGAAAATCCGTATTTTGAAAATTGGATAATATGTGCTAATCCATTCGCGTAGTTTATACCACAATTTTTCTGAAATATAAATAATATTAATATAAATTTCTCTAATACTGTATCACTATATTTTTCGGCGAATCACCAATGATAATTTACATTTCACTAAGTCTGTTATGGAAATTTGTATGTGATTAACAATACTGATTTAATTCTCTGTTATA
>NW_014567880.1:0-735 GCF_001313825.1 Dinoponera quadriceps | reverse complement strand
GACAAGGCTCGCCAATTGATGTCCTTAGTCGGCAAAGCGTGTGATGCAACAATGTCAAAGAGCACGACTAGTTGGCAACGCCCGTCAGTTTACCGGTGGAATGACGAAATGGCGAAATTAAGGAAGAAGTGTCACCATGTTAGACGATTCTGTCAGCGTGCGTCAGCCCCACTAACAGCTGCTTCTGCGGCAGCATAGATTGGCTCATGGAAAGCTGGTTCGTGCTATTAAGACTAGCAAGCTCCGCTGTTGAAAAGATCTGTGCAAAGAGGTTGACAGTAATCCATAAGGTAGACCATATCAAACGTTTATGGCAAAACTCAAGGGCTCTTCTATGCCGTCGCCGACCTGCCCAGTCTCCTTTTTTCTATCTGTTTCCTTTATAGGTGTTCCGATTTTGATGTACAGGATAATAACCACTCTGTTTTCATATCAGCCGGAGACCATCGGAATGGTGGGACTAATTCCTACCGAGGAGAAAATACCTAGGATCACAAGAGACGAGCGACTTTTGAGAGCCTGCAAAAAAGTAAGAGACAGAAGAGTATCTGGCCCGAATGCTATCTCGTTACACTGAAGGCTGCGGTGGAGGCTCGGCCAGAACTGTTCCTGGAAGTTTACATTGCATGCCTACGTAAAAGTGTCTTTCCTTGACCCTAAAAGAAGCAACGCCTCGTGCTACTCCCGAAGGGTAAGAAGCCACCGCAAGAAGGATCCGTCTTCTTACCGCCCAGT
>NW_014567879.1:0-733 GCF_001313825.1 Dinoponera quadriceps | reverse complement strand
GATTTGGGTAAGCGCTGTCGTAAGGAAGATATGATTATATGCCGCCAAATGCGCCATGAGTTTCCTAACGCATCCGTGATCTTATCTGCTTTCATACATGGTCAGTCGGGCTTAGGCCCTTTGATGGGATTAGGCTCTTAGGACCGCTCATGACGTCCTGATAATATTAGGAATTTTCCAGGGTATCCGTTTTATTATCATCCATATCCGTTTTCTGTTTTCCACAAAAACTCCTCTCATTGGCGATCGTCATGCGACACCTCCAAAAATCTTCCGTAAATAAGCCTCACTTTCCTGCCAAAAGCACACACCTTTTTATTCTACTTTTTAAAAATTTTCGATTTCTGTTGCGTTTTGCATTACGCCTACAATTTTGGCTTTTGTTTTCCAAATCGGGATCACTCTACAGTTCCACTTGTTTTGTAAAAACTCTCTCTGTGTATAACTCGGGATTTCTTTAAAGATATTCGTTTCGATAGTCCGGTAATTAGTCCGAGTATAAGAATTGCTCAACACTTCGAGTTAACCGTTATAAGTGCAACTATCATCCAGATGACCCGAGTCATGAGACGACAGCCAGGCTCAGAGATTCAAAAAGGTCAACGCATCACGAATCAACGAGTAAGTACTCAGCACCATTTATTCTTGTCTCTATTAATTTCGATTTATTCTTTTATTAATATCCCGCCGTATTATAGTGAACACCCTACGTGGAGAAGACAGACTCAAAGCC
>NW_014567878.1:0-738 GCF_001313825.1 Dinoponera quadriceps | reverse complement strand
TACGAGTCCCCGTAATGGTCTCTTGTTCACTGTTGTCCGTCTCGATTTTAAAGCTTTCGAACTCACCTTCCTTTTTTCTGGGATTGCTTGTAAAATTTTGCGATTCGTGTCGCGGGCGTTTCTCGCTTTCTTAAACAGTATGTCGGTGAACGGTAACATTTTTCTTACACACATTATTGTTTTTCGCTGTCATAATGACATAATAAAAGTTAATTAAAAATCGCTGTTTCACGTCTTTTTCTTTTTTGTTCGAGAGTTTTTGTGGTTCTGAAAAGAACCGTTTATAAATGTGTCGAAAACGAAAAACATCTATTTCGAACTGGTGTACTTGGTGACGGCTTTGGTACCTTCGGAGACGGCGTGCTTGGCCAACTCACCGGGCAACAACAGACGCACGGCAGTTTGAATTTCTCTGCTAGTGATCGTCGAACGTTTGTTGTAGTGTGCCAGACGGGAAGCTTCAGCGGCGATACGTTCGAAGATGTCGTTCACGAAACTGTTCATTATGCTCATAGCCTTACTAGAGATACCGGTGTCGGGATGGACTTGTTTCAACACCTTGTAGATGTAGATGGCATAGCTCTCCTTCCTCCTGCGCTTCTTTTTTTTGTCGCTCTTGGAAATGTTCTTCTGAGCTTTCCCGGCCTTCTTGGCTGCCTTACCACTTGTCTTCGGCGGCATTTTTCTATTCAATTCAACAAACTCGCGAACTGCTGTGACTCGTGTGCGTGCGTGCGT
>NW_014567877.1:0-731 GCF_001313825.1 Dinoponera quadriceps | reverse complement strand
GGGCAACAGGACTAGAAAGAAGATCCACTTTTGTACAAAAATGTTGATTTTCTCATGTATTTAACAGCAGTTATTTGTGATATTTTCGACCTCTTCGGATGTTCGCAGAGGAACACAACTTCGAAGCACGACACATACGCGACCTTCATGGCGCTTATGCTTTGCTCTGGCAAAACTTTACCTACAACTGAGCTTTTTTTCGTAAAGTATTAAAGAGAAAAGTGTCCTCTGTCGGCTCACGCAATAATCAAGAGTGTAGCTTTTACAAGCTGCATGTTATACCAATTACGTTCTTATTAGACAGACTGTAGGATGAAAACATTTTGTAACTTATTTTGAATAATATAAATTTAAAAATAAGGACAATAATTGAAGAATCAAACGTATAATTAACTATTAGGTTTGGCTTCCGGATTACAGTCGCGTGATGTAGCATCCGCGTTTCGTGAATGTGGTTGCTCTTTACCCTGATGAAATTAATTGAAATGTTTATCAAATTCCAAACCAACAACAACACGGCTTTAGCCTATAAGTGAAACATAATGATATTAGGTATACAAATGAATAATCCAAATGTTTTGAAGCAGTTAAGAAAGTAAGTTTAAAATCAATTGATTTTTCCGCTCTTTTGTTATGAAGTGTTCACATATAACTATTAAAAATGACATTAAATATGGTGAAAGCTCCAACATAACCTTTAAAAGTATACAGTTTAGTAGAGTCAAACATGA
>NW_014567876.1:0-734 GCF_001313825.1 Dinoponera quadriceps | reverse complement strand
TTATACTGCTTTCAGATATTATATGCGACTTAGATGAACTAAAATTTTCTGCTCCCTGAGAACGGATGTATATGATCCGTGTCTCGCCATATTTCAACCACCTGAGAACACCATGGAACGATAAGTCCGTTAGTGTTCCCATCGAAAAATGCTGACCATCGCGACTACGAAAAAAAGAAAAAGACAGAAAGGAGCTTATAAATAAGAGCTTCATCTTCGCAGAAGTCAGTTTCAATCGAGAGTTAGTTCAGCCCCTGCTGTAGTTCATTTCAGTATCAGGCAGTCGGTTTTCTTTTCAATCTTCGAAGTTTTTAGTTGCAGTTAGTTGGTCAGTCATCTCGAGTGTTAGTCAACGACGAAAAACTGCGTCACTGATTCGTGTGGTACATCGGCAAGCGCCAGATATTGTACGAAATCTCCCCCGGCAGCCAAGTCGAGTGGTCTCAGCCCGGCCGCCTGTCTCCCTCTTTCTTTCAAAGGCGACGTACTTCTCTTAATCTATTATTTTGGATTAGCCGACATCGAATATCCTTATAAGATAATAATTATCCTTATATGATGATTATACTTATAAGATAATATTATTATTATATATATTATATTTATAATATTATTATTATATATGTAATATTATTATTATATATATTATATTAATATATATTATAATAGATTATAATATAACAGATTATAATAAGAACCGGTATCCATACATCTATACGGTCCGGCTATCGATC
>NW_014567875.1:0-734 GCF_001313825.1 Dinoponera quadriceps | reverse complement strand
TTGAGCCGCTGTAATTAAAAAAGAATTCTTTAACAGATATTGCACAGTTATTCTATAAATTTTGTCTACAGTTTGCTAGCTGAAATGTAACAATATTGGCTATCAAAGCGTGATAGATTTATCTGTTAATCCAATTTATCTTTATAGATTAATCTGTTATGATATTATGTTAGCAAATCCTGTTACATTCACATTAGAAAGTTGTTAAAACTTATAGCAGATTGAATTGAATTCCAAATCTAAATTGTAATTCAATGTATTAAACCAATATTAAGGCTCTTAGAAACTAAATTGATAAGAAGTAATTTTTGGTCAATAAGAGCACAAGGATATTAGTTACGAACTATAATTAAAAAAAAATTTTTGAAATAGTAATTCTTTTAAGTAAAATTTTCTGACAAGGACTGAGACGTCGCGAATATGAGAATGACATTATGATTTAATTAACAGCATATAATTTTTAGCCCATAAGAATAGTAGTGGGAGAGTTTTGCGAATAACAATTTGTAAGGGTTTTTGCATAATAATTTTCTAGAAATTTCTCAAATCGAATTTTCTTTTTAATTGTATCTTTCCTCGTTTGATATTTTTTGAAGCATTAATTTCTATTTTTTTTTATTGAAGTTCATTCAAATGCGTAATAATATTGGTAAAATGATCAGATACAGAAATGTGTTTTCAGTTTTCTCACATTTTATTCAGTGCTTAGCACGATGATTACAATACAATAGAGG
>NW_014567874.1:0-729 GCF_001313825.1 Dinoponera quadriceps | reverse complement strand
ATTATATCTTATTCAAAGTATTGTCCTTCGGAAGCTACAACCTTTTCCCACTTTTCGGGTAACACGTGGATTCCACTGCAGAAAAATTCAAATTCTTTTGAAGCGATCCAGTCATCGAGCCATTTATTGATATCTTCGAAAGAACTGAAGTGCTGTTCAGAAAGCTATGCTACATCGACTGAAACAAATGGTAATCTAAAGGAGCAACGTCTGGTGAATAGGATGGGTGGGGTAAGACATCCCATCCAAGTGCCTCCAAGATTTCTTTCACTGATGTTGCAACATGTGGTCTAGCATTGTCAAGGAGAAGAATAATTTTGTCATATCTTTTAGCGTATTGCGAGCGTTTTTCTTTGAGTGTTCGATTCAAATTGAGTAATAGTCGTCGGTAGCATTCAGCATTGATGGTTTGACTCGATTGCAGCAGCTCATAATACATACACTATACCGACTTGTTCCCACTAAATGCACAGCAGGGATTTTCTTTCCACGAATATCCTGTTTCGGCGTTGATGTTGATGGTTCGTCGGGACGTACTTATGGTTTCTTACATTTAGAATTGTTGTAATAATAATAAATCATTTCAGATAGTTTTTAAATGAGATAACATGTTTTTCTATCTAAAATGAAGATGAATATATTTTGTATTTCTTCCATCTACATAAAGATAAAGACGATCTATTTATTCATCTGGATGATTATTTAGATAATTTTATCTAGATACCGGCA
>NW_014567873.1:0-725 GCF_001313825.1 Dinoponera quadriceps | reverse complement strand
TAATTTGATTAATTTGAAATTCTTGGGTACTTTGTGTTTTATTTTCTCGTTTTTGCCTCTCGTTGTTATTTTTGCTTTCGATGGATGGGTCTCCTTGATTTGTTCCACACCTATCTGTGGAGGCGTTATTTGTACTTTATCGCCCCTCGCGACGTTCGAAGTTAGGTGCAGCGTATTCAGCCGGCTTCCCATGCAGTTTCCAGCAGCCCATGCAGCTTCTTCGCGTGTATGTCCTACCTTTTACAGTGTGTGCAATATTTTCCCATCGCGTTTACGCGAGGGCGTTCACTTAATGTTGGTAGGGTAAATCGGTTAGCGTAACGGTTGGTACGACAATCCTTCCCTAGATGTCCTATTTGGCCGCATTTATGACACGTCGAGTGTCTAGTGTTTTCTCGGGCCCGCGGATGTGTCGTCGATCGATTATTATATGAGAGTGCAGTTTCCCGATTATTATAGTAATTCGTTAGTCCTTTCACCTTTTCTTTCTTCATAGATCCGGCGATTGCTTCTGCCAGTGTAGCGGGAGTTCGGTATCGTAATATGGTTTGCAGCTGATCATTTTGCCCGAGTTGATAATTTATTAGCGTTTGAGGTATTATGTATTCGTGTATGGTTCTTTTTTCTGTCGGGGTGTAGAATGCACCTTCAGTGGCTGACTCTAACAATACTGCTGCTAGTCTATCAACTGTCTTTCCGTAGTCTCGCGCGACTTCTCCGGGCAT
>NW_014567872.1:0-725 GCF_001313825.1 Dinoponera quadriceps | reverse complement strand
GTAACACTTATGTTAACATATTAAATATATATATATACATATGTGTGCGTGCGTGCGTGCGTGCTTGCGTGCGATCGTGCGTGTGTGCGTGCGTGTATATGTGTGTGCGTGTGTGTGTCGATTTGATTAAAGTATAAAAAAGTTTTTACCAATGAACTCGGAGAGTTTTCCAGGATTTTTCTTTAATTCCATCAGCAAACCTAATATGTCAGCTTTAACGATAGCGTGTTTTTTTCTATATTTTATGATATCGGAAATAAAATTGAGAAACGGTGGTGTTACTTTACTATTGCTGCTGAGCAAGTAATCAATCCATTTGTACAATCGTGGACATATGTCTATCATTACTGTTTTTATTAGCGTACCCCAGTATGTGCCACAAGCATTATCAGTATATTTTAAAAAATCATTTTCTTCATAATTTTCTCTCGTTAAGGTCCTCATATTAATACTCATAAGATTAATGCCGGTCATGTCAGCAGTTAATCTTGCCGCTATATTGCCACAATTTATTATGTTATTATTCTTCGATAGTAATTCTTCTAGATAATTGTCCAAGCGTTCCAGAGATTCTAGCATCATATGACATAATTCTTTAAGTTTGCTGGGTGTAAAAGCCGACGATACTTTCGACCTAATGATATGTGCCACTGGTACATTCGCATGAAAAAGGAACTGTTTCAATGGCTCCTCCTGCGAAGATACCAATTTATTCACTTAAGTGA
>NW_014567871.1:0-728 GCF_001313825.1 Dinoponera quadriceps | reverse complement strand
TGCAACCATAGACATAGTAAGAATAGACCGAGCATGAGGCACGAGAACTGAAGATCAACTGGAAAGAGACTGACGATAGATGCCGTGTAGCTTTCTTTCTCTTTAATGAGGAAAAAATGGGGAGAAAAGCGGTAAGAATGAGTGAGCGGACAGCTGAAGATTCGATCGTTCACACATCAGAAAATGTTATATAGTAATGAGAAAATTAGTGATGCGTGAACGATCTAGTATTCAGCTGTCTGCTCACTGTTTTACCACTTTTGTCCGCACTTTTTCCTCAATAGAGAGAGAAACTACACGGCACCTATTGACCGTCTTTTTCTGTCTGATCTTTACTGCTTATTAGAAGACGTGCTCGGTCTTCATACTATGTCTAAGGTTACAATTATCCTATTACTGACCATATATGTGTTTGCATGAACTCAAGCACAAGGAGGAGACGAATCTGATAATAGAAATCTTCTTTTTTACGTTGCGTTTTTCTGCGTTGAAAAAAGTAGACGAAATTAAAGATACAAATAAATAATAATTGATCGGATAAGCGAGACACTTGACAAACGTCAAATTAGAAGGAAAATTTGATATTCAGATTAATAATAAATAATCATAAAGATTATTATAAAGACAATTAAAAGATAAAATAAAGACAATTAAAAGAAACGCCCTCCTTCTAGTTTTTTATATATTTATTATAATTTTATAGAAATTAAGGAAAAGGAACATTGATA
>NW_014567870.1:0-721 GCF_001313825.1 Dinoponera quadriceps | reverse complement strand
TAATAATAATAATAAATTAATGAGAGAAGTCACTGTAAAAGATACAATTTATGAAAAATCAAACATTTAGCTGAAGTTAAACAATGAGATGTATGGTGTCACATTGAAAAACTTTTATAAATCATCATTATTGGAATAACGCAAATAAAAAGTGAAGATTGAAGTAAAAAGTTCATCCGTGCAACTTAATTTAATATAATCCGGTTTAACGTAACAAGAATATCTAACGTATCGGTATGGCGAGAAGAACATCTTATATAATACAAGGATGATAATAATTACGTAGTGTATGTGTGTGTTTCAAGAATTGAAGTGGTATTGGAGATTAGATTAAAACGTTCAAAAGTCATGGTTGTTGCAAGTCATACAGTACAGACGTGATGCGTGCGAATTTCGTATTCCGAGTTGTCGCTCGCAAGAGGCGATGGTCTATTTTCACCTGACAACAGCGTGTCGACGATCGCTAGGCACGCGCGTAATTTTCTTATATAGTCATGTTATTATCGTGACTTAGTAACGCGAGACATTAGAAAGCGAATCATACGCGGGAGCTGCTTGTCCCGAAAAACAATACGTTTCTGCATAGCTCGGTGACAGAACGTATTCGTGCTTGTGCTACGCGTTGTCGATTGCTCATCGTCAATTGCTATCTATCTATTACAGTATGTTTCTGCATAGCTCGGTGACAGGACGTATTCTTGCTTGTGGTACGCGTTGTCGA
>NW_014567869.1:0-720 GCF_001313825.1 Dinoponera quadriceps | reverse complement strand
TTTTGCTACATAACATAAATATTGCTTTAACAACATGTTTCAACAACATATTTAACCGATTTGTCTAATACTTTTATCATGGATCATGCCTGTTTCACTTGTCACCGCGGTTTCTTTCGTCATCGCGGTTTAATTCGTTATCGATCGCAATAATTTCAAAAATCTTATGAAAACGTTCGGTATGGTCTGAATATTTTTGTTTAAAATAAAATTCTGCAATATAGCCTTCCATATTGTAATTGCGACGATAATGAGGGATGTTAGAACAGACTTGTCGCCAGATACGCTCAATATTCTGCATATGTGCTCCTTTATCAGGATGCACTAAATTATAAGACTGATTAACAGAAACAAGCGCTTAATAGATTAATAGTCAGATGCTGAAATCTTTCCGTATCTATGCAATCAGACATAGCAGAACAGAAATAACAAATAATTCTTTTAAATCTCTCTCGAATTCGCCAAACAACCATTGTCCGTTAATAATACGTCCACGCTGGTATTTTCTCTTGCCAAATTTTGCTTTATTAATCTCAACAATACAATACGATCCGCCAATTTGCTTTGAGTTTGCGATACGCCACGACAAAATAATTTTAGAAATAAAATTGGCCAGTCAACGATGGTATGCGAAGTTATTTCCAATTCTAGTTACAGAAAGCTGTGATGTCGTGGGTTCATGGTCATGAAATATCCAATAAACATACAAGCTGCTTTGAT
>NW_014567868.1:0-721 GCF_001313825.1 Dinoponera quadriceps | reverse complement strand
GCCACCTGATAAACAGACCGTCAACACAATGCGCTCATTATAGAATGGAACCACACACCAAACCTATCTAAATTAAACGGAAGCCTAAATCTAAATTAACGGGGGGCCATGGCAGCTTATATTTCGTAAAGAAAAGAAAAATCTCATAACTCCCCTCATTTCTATTAATGTAATAAAATTTCTAATTGATTCGATAATTTCGCGCCTTCTGATCTTATTGTTCCACCGATCATTCCTGGTGTTTGAAATGATTTATTTTATGCCATTTTTAAATGTCGTGTGCTATTTAAATAAACTAAATTTTCCGCTCCGTGAGAACGGACGTGCACGATTAGTTCTTTGCCTTACCTCTACAAACTTGAGACACCGTGGAGTACCAGGTCCGCTGGTGTTCTCACTGAAAATGCTGACCATTGCAATTGCAGAAAAAGGGGAAGATTAGGACAAGCATATAAATAAGGTCCTCGTCTTCAGGAGCAGTAGTAATTCTCCAAGAAGTAGTAATTCTCCAGTAGTAATTTTCCTTCAGAAGCAGTAAAGCGCGTTTTTCTCAGGCACTTAGCTTTAGTTCGGCCATTTAATCTCCTAATTTTTTTGTCACACGAGTCAGTTGCGAGTTCTTAATGAAGACCTTTCGGTATATATTCCATCTCGAGAAGCCCCACCACAGAAAAAGTTGTGTGACGCTTCGGCTAGTTACAGACATCTTGCGAATCTCAGC
>NW_014567867.1:0-717 GCF_001313825.1 Dinoponera quadriceps | reverse complement strand
TGATACTTACTGCAGCTGCTTGATATATGTTAAGCTCGTGGTGGTTTTCTTTGCTGTAAGCTATGTGTTCTTTAATTTAGACTGCCCTGCCGCCTGCTAGCCACGTTTTGCGAATGGGGGGAGTAGTATACTTTGTACCTCTTAAATTTGATGAAAAATTGTCCAAGTCCATTTCTGAAACAAGGAGTATATCTATATTTTGCGTGTTTAAAAATACTTACATTTCTTCTTGGTGCTGCGTAATGCCATCGGCATTCCAAGTAGCTAAGTTACAGTCTTGTCTGCTATTTTTCTTTTACTAGTAGAAGTTGCTACTATGTTGCTTTTCTTTCTTAATATGGAGAATTTTTTAAATATATTATTTAAGTTTTCCTTGTTCGTTATACTCCCTCATTTGTTTGTCAAACTTTTCTAACATTTTTCCAATATAGAATTGTTGTTATTTTCAACTTGAAAATTGATTTTTCTCTCTCGGAATATTAATTTCTTGAACAACTTGGCAAAATGTTTTTCCTTCAACTATGTAAGCTGGTTTCCCTTGTTTGCCTGTAAAGGTTTATAAGTCTTTTTCATAATTGTTTCGTTCCTTATTGCCTGAAGCTTCTTGGCTACCTCATAACCTCTATAGTTTGCGGGATGATTCTCTCCGCAATTCGTACATCTGGGGTGGATTTGTTTCGATTTTTTACAATCTTTGCTTAGGTGTTTACCGGCGCA
>NW_014567866.1:0-716 GCF_001313825.1 Dinoponera quadriceps | reverse complement strand
TTAATGCTCGCAACGATCATTTTATTCTTATTTTTCTTGGATGATAAACAAACATCCAAAAACGCACCTTTAGTAATATTACATATATGGTTAACACTTTATTTTTAAATCCACTAAACAACGGGAAGATATTTGAGTTTAAAACGGAGTTATGATTAACTTAAGGTTAAAAACACAAAATTACTTTGCACATTTAATAGTTCAATTGTACATATTTTTTGTTGCAATCAGTGGTCAATACATTAGTGTAGTGCGAGAAAAAGAGGAAAACGGAGCACATTATATCTAATAGTATGCCAATAGTATACCAATACTTGTATGTAATAATGGATACGACACAACGGTGACATCATATCTATTGATCATCGGTGATTCCCTATTTGCTACAATCATCGCCACGCTCATCACACTATATTTCTATATTGAGACTAGGTATGCGATGCTCCTTTAATTGAAGTTACCACGTACGTAAGGAGTTTAACGAAAAGGACCTTAAAAGAACTTCCAAAAATCTCCACCGTGATACGTCCCATATTATGCATAATTCATAATCGTTCGTTATAATTAAATGCGCTAAAATTGGACCCCGAAGATATATTAACTAAAGGTCTTGAATATCTCGTTGAATACGGATCCGTAATGTCGATACATTTAGGAACGCAAGCTATTATCTTCTTAACAGATCCGCAAGATATAGAGATAATTTTAAACAGCCC
>NW_014567865.1:0-707 GCF_001313825.1 Dinoponera quadriceps | reverse complement strand
ATGTTCAGGGATGCTTCCAGCGCATGTCCATTTCGCAAAATGCATGATTTTGGCTTTATATTATGCTTCTTAAATAAAAAATAGTTTTGACGCGCTTTGAATCGCGGGTGTAAGCTTATAAAAAAGGCGTCCTGTGCGCGAGGCCGTGATATTCGTACCGACGTGCATTTGCGAGATGCGCTGCGCTTCACGAGCTGCTCCATGCGGCGCGCTCGTATCCGCGGCGAGAACAGCTTATTTTCTAATGCTGAAGAGGTAAAATCAGCTCTTTGGCTCCTTAGCACTAAGCGGGATGTACGGGTTCGAGCTCATCAGCCGCACTGGTGTCAGCTTATTACACGCGCGGGTTGCGAGCTCATCGCTCCGCGCTGGTACGAGCTCATCGAACGCGGATACTAGCCCGTTGTCCGTGAGTTGATCGCATAGAAATGAGAGAAATTATTTTATCACAATGCAAATCAGACGGAGTTGTCGTTGGTTATCTTTTTTCGTTTCGGAACGGATGTCCTCGCGATAGATATTAGCTATGAACGTTTGCGACTCTTTCTCTCTCACTCTTTCTCTCTCGTCAAAATTTATTTGCGTTTTCCGGCTTGCAATTTTTCTGACCATGTAAAAATTTTGCAATGTTACAAATGCCTTTTGTTTCGACATTTGGCTAAGCACTGTAAGTCTAGACCGATATGCGGCCATTGCTCAGTGGCCCA
>NW_014567864.1:0-719 GCF_001313825.1 Dinoponera quadriceps | reverse complement strand
TGCTTCCCCGGATAGACCAGCTTTCGCCGTGTAAGCGCCGTTATCGAGAATAAAAGTGGAGCTGCTCATATTGAAAAAAATATTTAGATTTTATATATAATATCGCACAACAGAGAGACGAATGAATCTCCTTTCAGTGGTCATAGAAATTGGGAAAGGTGTATTTTGCCGGTACTGAAAGCGGCCATGTTAAGTTTCGGAATTTGTAGACTACCTGGCGCCATCTAACGTTGACGAGAAGAAACAGTTCGCCTCGAAGAGGGTTTGAGTCTTTGCTAAATAAGGTTCGAATCTTGGCTAACGATCAAAACTTCATAAATTAGTTCCAAAGTCTCCGCTACGAGCCGCCACTGTTCCATGTGAAGATTCGGAAGTGATATTACACAATAATTAGTCAGCTGTACCTTGTATCGAGTAGTATAAGTCAACAGTAAGTCAGACGGACGTTGACTTTCAAAGTATATATTTAACGATAGATCACAATCAAAGATCCTTTCATTTTTAATTACCATGGTTCAATCATGGATTAAATGAACCTTTATTTCTCAATACCACGATTGAATATTATATTCGAGCGAACTTATATATCTGCTATTATAAAATTAAAGTCCGTCCGATCACATTTTATATATGATATATCGAATAACGAGAACGCGAGCGAGACGGACTCTCGGCACTAGTCTGAAATATTTTCACGAATGAATTAAGTATACACCGTT
>NW_014567863.1:0-709 GCF_001313825.1 Dinoponera quadriceps | reverse complement strand
TTTTTTTTTGTTCAATTGTCAGCCGGTTTGCAAAATTTTCTAAATTCAACTAGAGTGATATTTCATGTGAGTACCAGTTATTGAAGATTCCACGATACAAATAGTAAGATGCTACAACGGGAGAAGATAAAGTTGCCCGCGAGTGTTTTCGTTCTCTCGATGAAACTCGGTCTTCGATTTGTCGGGATGTTGCCGGATGCACCGTGCGCATTCTTCAATCGGTGGGTTTGGTTCCTGACCACCACCATAATGCAGACTTGCCAATATTGGTACCTCATACTTCACTTCAAAACTGAAGATTTGTTGAACCTGATCGACGCTTTGAGTTGTACTCTAGAACATACCGTGACGTTTTCGAAATTCCTTATTGTATGGTTTAATTCTCGGTAAGAACATATTTATCTTGCACTTTTCTGTTTCGCTCAAATGTAAATACATATATCTAAGTAACATGAAAAGTATTATGAATATTCTTATAAAATTCGAATGTTCTTAATTCTAAAATAATCGAATCGAATATTCTATGAATATATATAAAATATATTCTAGGCAGAGAAGTTTGTATTTTCATAGAAAGAAACATTCTTGGAACATTTGTAAAGTCCATTCGTTGTGTATGTATAATACATTGATATAACTGAAAAGTAAATAATCCTGTATGTGCATATACTATGACATACATTTAATTTGAAATTGAGATCTACGTGTT
>NW_014567862.1:0-715 GCF_001313825.1 Dinoponera quadriceps | reverse complement strand
TATATATATATATAACCGAGTATTATATATATATATAAATTTATTATTGTGTAGATTATTAAGAATGTTTAATTTAGGATTTTTAAGATCATATATTATTATAATTTCTCATGGAATTTGATCTTCAAGTTTATTTTATATAGCAAATTTATTTTATTATTGTTCATCAAGACGATTGATTTTAATAAATTGATTAGTAAATTTGTTATCTTTCTATTTTCTTATAAAAGAATTTACATGTAAACTCCTTAGGAAAAATTTACCTATTTTTTTCCATATATATATAACCGAGATAAATATATAACCGAATAAAATTCTTAAAAGTAAGCGCTTGTTAGTCTTATTATTTCATTGCCAAAAGTCATCTGTAACTTCAAAATCTCTTCTCAAATTATAGATAATGCAACGCATGAAAGACGAGACGGGTGAAAGGTGAGATGCGGAGATATTTGCCTAGCGATAAAATTGTCGCTAGCTCGCTTTGTACCTACCATTATATGAAATAGAGGCTGTGAATTCCAAAATTCACTGTTAACGCTGAAATTCTATTGTTCATGTTACGTACACTATAGATTTTCAACATTGCCAGTGAATATAGGAACCTAGCCAAAGACAAAGAGATTGGCTATTCCTCCTTCCTGTCGCTCTGACCTATCATTGTTATAGAAATACTAGGTGTACCGGTATGAAGTGAGCGTTTTTTTGTGAAATCAAA
>NW_014567861.1:0-708 GCF_001313825.1 Dinoponera quadriceps | reverse complement strand
CGGATAATAAGCGGCAATTATATCTTTGATGCTCGAGTAGAGGAACGATATGTAGACGATATGCGCGTGCGAAGAAGACGCGTATCAGGTGTCAAAGGTTAACGGCGGTATCTAACAAGACTTCCATAACGCTGCGCAAGGACATCTGACGCTTTCAGTAATGATTAGTCGCTCATTATACGAAATGAGCTTAGCTGACATAGCGTGACATAAGCGCGCACGTCAGTTGCAAGAAAGACGCACGCACGAATATCCGTGATAATATATTTGTAAAAAATTTATCATAATAATCGGTTTTTACCCGTTTCGTCATAGCACGTGCGATTATAAATTATGTATAACTCATCGTTCTTTTTTCTCTTTCTAACTATAAATCCACATTTCTTAATCGATCATACCTGGCACTTGTGAAATCATACACGTAATTACATGGGGAAAGAATTTTTGCGTTATAGCGAAACCATCGTTGCTACTGCATATTTGTTGTTTCAGCAGTAAAATTTATTATAGTTAGTATAGTTAGGCAAATTAGCGAGTTATTCGTAATTAGAGCAGAAAGTTTTGTTGCCGAGATAGAAAATATTCTGTTGAGCGAATTTATCCTTACAAGATGCATTAATTCGCTGTTAAAACAAAATTGTATTTTCTAACATTTATTAATTTGTCCATGTAATAAGCGACAGACTTTAATAGCAGCATAAAATTTAT
>NW_014567860.1:0-714 GCF_001313825.1 Dinoponera quadriceps | reverse complement strand
GAATTAAATTAATGAATATCACAGTAATTAACATTCAAGTCACAATGACTGGCATATTTGTTATAATAAGTAGCACTCATTAGAAATATGTAAAATAATGTCGCAGCTAGTTAATGATCGATACTTAATATTTAAATTGCATTGTCAAATTTATTAGTAAATTATATCTACACCAATGTTTTGGCGGCTTCGGATTGCAAATTAATGAATTAATCAACAGTACAAATTAACTGATTGTTTTTTAATAATTCACTTTCTCCCTTATCATTACAACTGCACATTCTACGATAATATTTAGACTGTTTTATATTTAAATATACTGATAATAATAATGTAACTGTAATAAATTCTATAAATGTAACTAGAATTAACCGTTGCAGTTGTAAATGTGTTGTGGCGCAATATTGACTTTCTCTAAACAAAAATTTTATTACGCCCTTCTATTACATTCTAAAGTTTTGCGATTTGTTTTTTTGGAGACTACCGGAAAGAGCGACAATAATTTAGATATGTCATAGATGAATTACGCAATATTCATAATTCTATCATATATTACCTTTGCTAGAGAGAAGATCATCGCCTAACCAAGGATGTAAAAGTTTGTAAGTATATCGTTTCATATTGTGCTATTTAATATTTTCTAAAACTATATATGATAAACGAGTAAAAATTACGTCATTTTTATCAAATTATAAAATTGAAATTAAATTATGT
>NW_014567859.1:0-707 GCF_001313825.1 Dinoponera quadriceps | reverse complement strand
ATCTATCAGAATAAATATCGACATAATTTTCAAGGCGCCTTTAGGCACCTTTCGTGTTAAAAATCCAAACTGCGTCGAGCGCTTATAGGCGCTCTCAGTGTCACAAACGCAAAATTTTTAAGTGCCTGTAAGCTTTATAAAACTTTGATACCACCGGTATTGACGTATGGCTCCGTGGCGTTGATCCTAACAAAAAGTAATGAGGAATTAGTTTCAACAATTAGATATATAGATAATGAGGAACAATTAGTTTCAACAATTAGATTAGTTTCAACAATTAGATGTTTTGAACGCAAAGCGCTATGCAAAATTTTCCGAGCAGCTGAAGACAATAAGCTAGCATGGAGAAAGTGATACAATCATGAAGTTTATGGATTATACCAGGACCTGGACATCGTGAGGACAATTAAGATAAGCCATCTAAGATGAGTGAAACATGTGATAAGAATAAACCCCGACGATCCAGCATGAATGTTCCAAAATCCAATGGGACAAATACACAAAGGAAGACCCAGAATGCGCTACATGGAGGACGTAAAGGAAAACTTGCGAAACATTGGGATGAAAGGATGGAGGAGAAGTGCGCTTGATAAGGATACGTGGAGACAGATCCTGGAGCAGGTCAAGGCCCATCAAGGGCTGGAATGATGATGAATCGCAGAGTTTAACATGAGGTGGCGCATGGTATAATGCCTAACCAGAATTAA
>NW_014567858.1:0-706 GCF_001313825.1 Dinoponera quadriceps | reverse complement strand
ACAATCACTTAAGAATCCGACATTTCATATGCACCAACCTAATATTTCTATTTTTTCTGCATCACCGTACAGTTGTTTAGCGGAAATAACGTTCTTCAAAATCTTTCAGAATCGCTTATTCAAATAAATCACGATTAATTTATGTTATTTACTGCTTATAATAAAGGAAAAGAGAAGAATTTTTATGTTGATATTGAAGCTACAAGAAACAAGTTTACAGTCGTTACTAAAGCTTGAGAAACATTTCTGGCATCACTGGAAAGACTAGAGAGAAATATGTCCTCTATGAAATCTTTCAGAGTGCATAGAAATGTGTTTATGTTAATGGACATTACTTTGAACACTTGTTAAAATAAATTTTACTTTATTAATTATTTTGTCGTCGTTATTTTACTATTTACATCAATTGTTCATCTTTTACGAGTTTCTTGTATTTAAAGTCACGTGAAGGTCATAATGCACAAGCGTGGCATAGCAGATAGCGCACTTGTCTACTGTGATAGCGGTCCTGGGTTCAATCTTGATAGAAATCAAAATATGTTATGCTCGTATCTCCATCTTCTCGGAAAGAAGTGGCAACCTACCGAGAATGTCTTTGTTATGAACGCCTCTCTAAAAATTAGCCATTCAGAACCGGCGTTAAACTGTAGGTCCCATATATTGAGTGAGTGCAAAAGTTCGTGCGGAGGTGCAATAGATGGCGTTA
>NW_014567857.1:0-707 GCF_001313825.1 Dinoponera quadriceps | reverse complement strand
ATATATATATATATATATACAGGGTCTGCTAAAAGTTCCAGAACGGCTAATTATTTCAAAAAATAATGATTTTTGGAAAAAATATTTGCAACAAAAGTTGAAAGGTTTAAAAAAAGCTATTGCTTATTGGCCACGTTCAGCAGGACATTTATTTTGTAACTGTTTGAAATTTCCCCAACTGAAATTGGTTTATTATTTTAGACCCAGAGGAATAATCCAATCTCAACGCAGAAGATTTCCAAGTTGCAAAATAAACATCCCGCTGAACTCGGCCATTGTTATGTTAATTCAATCAATCTTTTCCCTTCGTGCGTGTAAAGTTATTATCATTGACATTATAGCAACGCTTATTAAAGAAATAGTTCTCCTAAGTATATTATAATTCTTTTATTATGATGTATAGTTACAGTATCATAGTATTATAGTTACAAATATCAAATATTTTTGTACCATATACGAGTTCTGTGAAATCGAACGAAGAGATTTTAATGGGGGAGAGAAAGAAGACGATGATGACGATGATGATTGGTTACATGATCTGTTGCTCGAAAGTGGAGGTGAGAAGATGAGAAGGAAGTATAGTTTACGGAAAAAAAGAATCGGTTGAATTCACCGGTGATGACGAACGATTCAAACGCGTTTTCGTAGAAAAAAGAAGAATTTTTGGCTCAGCCAAATTCGATTCGTAAGAATTAGAAATTCGGTTT
>NW_014567856.1:0-706 GCF_001313825.1 Dinoponera quadriceps | reverse complement strand
TATATATATATATATATATAATACGTATGTATATAATATAATACAGTACATTTAGTAACGTACTTTAGACACGCGCCACGTTCTACCTTCGTGATCGTGAAGTATTGCACCTGCGATTATGCCAACAAGATATCCAGTGGCACACATATGCCCCTTGATATAATAATCTCCGAATTCTGGAATGGCTACTATATCAGTTGTGCTGTATAAAGTAATAAAGTAATAAGTTTATAATAATAGAAAGGAAAGTTCTATGTAATATATTAAAAAGATATGTATTTCTACGTTGGCCCTCTTCATTCGCCCTTTTTTTTTAATTAAATGTAGTCAACTGAGATAATAGCAGAATATGTCTTAGAATTATAATTATACATACTCGATGAGAATATCCACGTTTAATCGACGTGGAATCCACGTAAGGAAATCGATTTCATGTCAATTCCACGTCAATTCCACAGATATTCACATGGAGTAATTATAGAATAGTAGAAATTACTTACTACGGTGTAACTCGCAGAACGGATGACGCACCGTAAATATAAGTTGCAACAAATGATACAGTGCAACTTATTAATGTTAATATTCCGAGAAAAGGATATCCTATTTTACGTGGCATGCGCCAAAATGCGTATATCACAAATTGGCTACAAACGAAAAGTTGAAAGTCAACCGCTACATACCAGCCACTTGGAATACACTGAAACAT
>NW_014567855.1:0-706 GCF_001313825.1 Dinoponera quadriceps | reverse complement strand
ATTGGACACATTGTTTTGATAATTCATTACATTTGGAGAGAAGCAAAGTATTTTCAATATACATATTTTACAGAATCTATTGCGCCCCAACGAAAACTATACTCAATTATTGTACATTTTTGTTTATCTTATCTTCAATTTCATTTTGCTTTATCTCATAGATGGTAATAGAATCATCACTTTTGTAATACATCGTCCAAAGATTCTGTAGATTGGTAAAATAAATTTCTCTAGAATATTTTACTATATTTTAGTTTTCGTTATTTCTTTTTTGCGGCCGCATAATTTGGACACTGTCTAGTGATTAGATATCTAACTAAAATAACTAACAAGTATTTATCAGTTAAAAATATCCATAAATCAATTGAGAAAGGACAGTTAAATATATTAATGGGCGTTAAAGATATTTGCAGCTTTATATTTTGTTATATAATTATATTTTGTATATATGGGGCATTATGTATGAAGTTGTTACATTCTGGGTATCTCGGAAACAACGAACTTCCTTTTTATATATATTTGGGAAGCAAACGGATTTCAGGGAAGAGCTATTGTGAAAAGGATAAGATTACAATGGCTCGCCGTTAAACGCGCTGTGTGTTTCCCAACGCGTCTCTCATCCTATCCTTCTTTACATAGTTTTATTACATCTTGGATACCCCGGGAACAACGAATTCTTTTTTTCTGTAATTAAGATGATCGTGCT
>NW_014567854.1:0-693 GCF_001313825.1 Dinoponera quadriceps | reverse complement strand
TATATATATATATATATATATATATATATATAGTCATGTGATTCAGAGAGTCAATCTAACTGATATTTTTAATAACGATTCTGTATTTATATCTAAAATTCTAAGGGCTAATATTTCCACTATGTATTGCTACTTCGGTTTCTGTCGTAACCAGTTACCACACAAATTCATAAGCAGTGGCTTGCAATTGCTATGATATAAGAAGATAAGTTATACCGTTCCCAAGGATGCGCAATCGTCCAAAATGATGGTTGCTAAAAGCGATGTGCATTTCAGTTACTTTACCCATTACTAATCAACACGGGGATAAAAAAGATTAATTATCACTTTATTTTATATTATATATTTTTAATAATGCGAACTTTTATTATTTTGACAAATTTTAATTTTGTTTGTATTTCTGTCACACATTTTCATCAAAATTGTATTTGAATTTTGCACTAATTTTGAGGCAAATTTTAGTTCTTGCACTATTTTACCATTGTTATGCGCAATAATTTAAGTTAACTTATATCATAATAACTGTAACCATTTGATACGCTTTGAACTTCATAAGGAAAAATATGTTCAAGCAATTTCGCAAGCAAGTGTACACTTGTCCAATACATATTTCAAATCATTTGCGGGACTCTCCATTCGTCTCTCTCTCTCTCTCTCTCTCTCTCTTTCTTTATATATATATATATATATATA
>NW_014567853.1:0-702 GCF_001313825.1 Dinoponera quadriceps | reverse complement strand
TCATGATTCGGGATTTTCATCATTCATGTGTCCGTAAGGACTCCAAACCACTACACTACGTAGCAACACAAGCCGGTATCTGACTCGGGCGCTCCGAGGACGTCACTTCCCGTACTGCAGCCGTAGCCACAGCCCCTGGAGAGCTTTTCAGAGCAGGAGTTCTGAACTTGAATGCCGAAAAAATTCTGGGAATCTACAAAAAGACTTTGTTACTGGACGTCTACCGAACGTTGGTTCATCAACAAAATTGAGGAGTGAATTCTGTAGAAGGACAACGATCCTAAACACCGCAGCAAGCTCTGTACCGAGTGGAAGAAGCAGTTTGGCTGAATTCATAAAATGTGCTTAAAAATATTTCTCTTAAATGACTAAAAATTATATTTCTGCTATTTTACCTTAAGAAAGTCTGAAACTTCCCTAATTACTTACAGAAAAATGGAATAAATTAGTGTTTCTAACGGTTGAAAAAAATCCGAACAAACTCAGAAAAAACCCGGATCGTTTCTTTTTATCGAACTTGGGAAAATTCTTTTTAGTCGGAAAAATTAGTTTTTATAATAATTTGAATGATATTATATTCGGACATTACTTTATTAATACAATATGTTGTAAGAACATAAATAAATATATATATTTATATATAAATATATAAATAATAAAAAATTTCATCATAAAATTAAAAAAATAAAACATTTTTGTGCG
>NW_014567852.1:0-702 GCF_001313825.1 Dinoponera quadriceps | reverse complement strand
TTTTTGAATTGTAGAATCAATTTCGATTTCCTCAAAGCTTCAATCTCAACTTCATCCCAAAGATTTCCCTTATCTCGTAAATTTTTTAAATATTCTCGTTATTTTTTAAGGAGAGCATGAATAGAGAAAGAGGTATTTTGTCTTTTTATTTCAGCATATTCATTGCTTCCATAATCTCAAAACATTGGTTTCTAAGATCTTCTATTACTTTTTGTGGTTTACATAAATAATGAAGATTTTTTTTCCACGACCTTAATAAGTCTAGTATGATTGTTTTCGTAAGTATGCCAAAAGAAAGTGCCGCTTAGTATTCAAGTTAGCTTTCTGTATTCGTTGGCGCCCTCTAAATTTAATTTGACTTGTTCGTTATTCGTTCGTTAATGTTTGCTCTGCTTGGAGTAATTTTGCCTCACTTTGTATTGTTTGGGACTTTAGTGATTCATAGTATTTTACAAGTTCGTTATTCAGCATAGCAGTTTTAAAATTAATTTATTTTTCTTCAATTCGTTGTATAATGCGTAGTTCTTAATTTGACTAAGTATGATTGGAGGAGGTTTTTTTGGTTCTCTTGATAAATTCTGAGGTGCTTTAATTGGGGATTGTATTTTATTTTGAATTTGGGGTGATCATGTATCGTAGTTATTTTTCATTTTAGTTTTTTCTACCTTTAGCCTAACCTATTATCTCAGTCTCTCTAATAAG
>NW_014567851.1:0-702 GCF_001313825.1 Dinoponera quadriceps | reverse complement strand
AAATGTCGGCACAAATTCCAGCTTTCATAAAATGTACGACACTCCATATGTCTGACATTTGCGAGTTGAAGGACAATTGCGCGAGTTGAAGGACAATTGCAAATGACATCTGTCAGAATTTCGTTACGGAATTATGCATAGACCTAATACTATAAGTAATTCACAAATTTTACTCGCAATATGTACATTAAAAATTTTTAACAGATTGCAACGCTAAATAGGTTTCCATTCTTATATAACATAATTTACCAATATTTACATAATTTTATATAACACGTTGCACATGACACAACTAATAATAATAATTTAGTTAATAACAATTTGTGCTTATCTTATAATGTAGGACAATATGTGGAAGAAGCAATTATTGTTTGTATAAATTTTGGCAGCAAGAAAGAAATAACTTAATGTATGCCTACAGCGCGATGTAGCATGCTACAGTGCAACGACTAAAGCACGAAGTTTCCATTGCGTTTTCCCAGAAACTGATTCGGCTAAACATCAAATTATTATATTTAAATGTATTAGGTTTCCAAAATCTGAATATACTATTATATAGAGGGTCAAATATTTAACATTCCTTCAATATATAATAATCTAATCCTATCCTCTAATATTTAATCTTAATAATTAATAATAAACTTTTTAACGTTCTTGTAATCATTGTTTTCATATATCTCATAGTTTAGGAGATATTTGCTA
>NW_014567850.1:0-701 GCF_001313825.1 Dinoponera quadriceps | reverse complement strand
CGTTTAACATTTCCCGGTGTAAATGAAGCAATTGAGAGACGTGATAGATTCGAAATCGAGCCGACGGCAATTCGAAATTATCAAACTGTTCGAGCTCGAACCTTTTAGATTTGGAAACAAATTCGAGTCGAGTCAACCGATTCAATTCGATTTGAATAAACTATAATTCGATTCGAACTTGAACGACTCGTACACCGCTACTGACAATAAATGAAGCAAACGCATTTTGAGTGGAGACAGAATTTCTGGCTCTTGTGAAACCAAATTCGAATTTTCACAATCAGACATTCTATTTTCTTCAAGCGATACGCATCTGGCATGTTCATTGTCAGGTAAATTCAGCTTTTCCTTTCGTGAGTAATCTCACCGTTCTCGACCTTCGCAGAAATTCAAGGAAAAAAACGGCAGAAATGTCACGAAATGCGATAACTTCGCTCTTACAAACCTGCGATTCGTAATTCCACTGTTGACCTCCGCGTTCGTGTTGCCACGATTCATTGCGTAATCAGACCTGTATACCACGGTGCGTAGCTGTAAACGCCGTGCGTCACACGTTGCGTCAGTTTGAAAGAAAGAAAAAATAAATAAATTATCAACACGCACCTGTTTTATTCACGCAGACCGGGAGACGGGCGCGATTGTGACCGGCCGCCGCCTCGTCGGCTCTTCCGATGAGATTAATCGCTGAGAAAAATCGCCGG
>NW_014567849.1:0-700 GCF_001313825.1 Dinoponera quadriceps | reverse complement strand
CATTTTCTTATATATTTTGCTATTTTTATATCAAACCATAATAAAATACATATATATGAGGAATTAACTTCAGAAGATTGTTTCAACCCCTAAATAGAGAAAATATTTGCAAAAAGATTTTCTTTTCTATTTCTCGTTTTTCTGCAATATATTCAAAGTTCACGAAAAGTGACATGTGAGATTTCGAAGCCTTCCTTTGTTGGTACATTACGACCCCTCAATAAATCAACTCTTGTATTACGAATCGCTTTCATTTTATTCAGATGCAAAGACGATTCGTACGTAATTTCCCTAATTTCATAGGACCTGGCGCAATTGGCGTCATTGCAATGTAAATATCGTAATAAAATTATTGCTTGCAGCTTACGTCGTTCCTGACATTAGAATGCACTTCGGAACTCGTCATGAACGTTTTCTCTTCCACGTTATTTTTCATTACATTCGTCATTCAATATGTCTCATTTAGGCTTAACAGAGAAACTGTGAGTAGACTGTACACAATATATCATATTTGCACACACGAAGAATAATGTTTGCAAATAATGCTTGAAAAGCGACACGACCCCTTTTGTGTAACGATGAAAGCGAAACGAAATTGATTATTCTTAAACTGACAGGTAAAGTCTCTGCTAGAAGTACTTCAACGCATATACAATGAACTAGTAGACAAGAATGAGATCATTATTATGAAAAAGTACGG
>NW_014567848.1:0-699 GCF_001313825.1 Dinoponera quadriceps | reverse complement strand
TACTGCATGCGATGTCTTGAAGTTCGGAAGACGAATCGTCGTGACTAAACACCAGTTATCCACAACAATAGATACTCCGTGGCTCTTTAGAATCTTTCCATTGGTCCTTTGTTGCCGGCATCCATCTTCGCAAGACAATGTGGTGATTACTACATCAATCATAGTTGAATGTAGATGATGATGAGTGTATACTAGATTATCTTCCGCTGTTTGTAATAAAAACTTCAGTTTTCAAGCTGCGACGGCTTGCGTAGATACACATTTGTCTTGATATGGGGGAGATTACATTTTTTTGAGTTATATTTGTATTCTTTGTGTGTTACATGAAATACGTGAAAATAAATATTTTGCAGTTAACGGACCGCTTCTATTTCAGCCGAGTTGCAACGACGAGACAGTTAATTTTTAACAAAACCTTCATCTCTCCTTTGCGTTTTATCTTGTTCAACATGTCAATTTAGCAACATTCATAACTGTTTATCTTAACAAATAGATGACATCATCGTTTCGTTCTCCACAAGACGATACATTTCAAGATCGTGTTAAAAATGTTGAAATAGATGAATTCTTTAAAATATTCAAGAGAACATTGGTGAACAGTCGGTTTCTCAATGTCTCAAGCGTGATCATATTTGTTGCTTACTTTTTCTCATGCACACACACAAAGCATTAAAATTAAAGTCGTACAGACAGGCGTCT
>NW_014567847.1:0-702 GCF_001313825.1 Dinoponera quadriceps | reverse complement strand
TAAATATTTTTGTTTAAAATGTTATTGTTTTTAATTAAAAAATTGTATATCTTAAAAATTATATTTTTTGCTTAAAAGTTATAACTGGGAAAAGTGAAACAAAATTTATAACAACGACTACAACGAAGTCCTAAATATCTTAAATATATATCATTTTCTAATTTAAAAAAAAATCATTTATCAAAATTTCGCTTTATATCTTTTTTTAATTATCATAATTTAAAGAAATAGCGTTATTTATTAAGGCTTTGTTTTAAATTCTTTTAGACTATTGTCTAAAAAATTTAGAATGTTTTAAATCGGAAATTAAAAAAAAAATGAAATGAAAACAGGAATTTTTTGAAAAAACTGAGAAAAAAACAGTCTGGAAATTAAAAATATAAAAACCAGCATTTTTTTAGACTTATAGAATACAAAGTTTTTTACGACGAACATTTGAATTAAAAAATCTCAAAAATAATTATTGAATCTTAGAGAGAATCAAAATAATACTTACTTTTGGATTTTCTCGCTTTTTCAATTCATCCTCAAATACTGTCAGAAAAGTGTTTCGATGTATGGTGGCTACTCAAATTCGGATATAATTTATTGCAGACTAGCTCATCTAAGTAAATCAAATATTTATAAATACATAATTTATTTCCAACGTTTGTTGAAAGCAAACTTACCATTAAATTTAGCTATAAAATTTTCTTGAAATAT
>NW_014567846.1:0-700 GCF_001313825.1 Dinoponera quadriceps | reverse complement strand
TACCTACTTTTATTTTTCTTTCTTGTCGGGGACAGATTCCAAGACTTTCTTGTACACGATCAAAATATCGCATCGGTTGATCGGTGTAATTCCATACGCTGAAGATAATCAGTCCTTTTGCGTGACACAAGTATCCTAGATAAGCGTTCTAATGGTAATTAGCTGCACTGTTATAAGGATTTTCTATTATAATATTGCGATGGAAGTATCCTAATATTATATGTCGGAATTTGAATGACAAGGCGTTTTGGGCGAGACAAATTTTTTATTCTTTTGTACTGAGCGGATATACATTTGGTTTTTGCTATTGATACTACTACTACTTCTAATAAAGACATTACAAAACTTGAACAGATCGTACAACGGGAAAGTGCATATGCTGTATACAATTACCAAAGAAGATTACAATTACAAAAGAAAAAAAAGACAGCAAGAAAAGACGGCTGTGAGTCTCTAAAAACTTATATATTGTATATAATATTAAGCTATCTTTGAGGAAAAACAATGTTTTGTCATTTGTCACTATAGTATGGCCCGGAGATCACAATACTTATTTTTTGATTGCACACTTCTCTCTAATCTAGCCGACGTTTTTTAAATTGTTTTAATAGAATATATATTATGTATATATTATACATAATATATATATATGCAAGGATAATGATTATGATTAGAGTTACTACACGTATTCTCTAACGAG
>NW_014567845.1:0-701 GCF_001313825.1 Dinoponera quadriceps | reverse complement strand
TAAAGTTCTCACGATCAAACTTAGTTTCGTTAAGTTTAATTTTCCATTGTGTTCCCCAAATAGAAATTGAATATTTAGCTTCTTGTAATTTTGAAGATTCTTCGACTATATCGCAACCGGTTGCCATTTATGAAATATTATTTGCAAATGTAGCAACTTTTATACCATCCATTTCATGTATATCACTTGTATATATTAGATACAATAATGAACCTAATATGCTACCTTGTGGAACTCCTGATTTTATATCTTAGACGTTAGAAGTTTTACATAAGAGTTTAATAGAAAACGGTTTAGTTTTTATTCATTCCATGCTTTATCGAATGACTGATCTATGTATAAAAATACAGTATTATAGAATTCTTTTCTTTCGAAGACCTTTTCTATCACACCCGTAATTCGATGAATGTGTTTAATTGTGACATATTTTCTAAAACCAAATTTCTATGTATAGTTGAATGCGTTTTTGAATTATTATTTAAAATAGTTTTGATATTATGGGTAACAATATAACATCATTCAATGGCTTTCCTGGTTTAGGAAGCATTATGATTTCAGCAACTTTCCAAATACTTGGACTTAACTTGATAGATGCGTTTAATAAAAACTGAATAAATATGTTACCGATTTTTCTGGAGATTCATTCGAGTAATAGGTTTTTAAAAATTTTGTTTCAGTCAGAGGCAAACTTTACTCCTTCC
>NW_014567844.1:0-693 GCF_001313825.1 Dinoponera quadriceps | reverse complement strand
TTAATATTTTTGCCATAAATGTTAGACATGAATAACATAATATGTAGGACAACTCGGAAAAGGGGAATAGCATATCATTAGATATGTCTGTCCGGGTGATTATTGTCTATTTTCGTCGATCAGGAATTACTTAGTTTCGTTGAATGTCTCTTCAGATCAACTTCATTTTATTGAATTACCATCATGTACACACAGAGTTCACCAGAAAAATCAAACGTTGTTCCCAAGTGTTCATAATGAAATTTTATCAAAAATTTCGGAAACAATATAACAATAGCGTTTTGAAAAGTATGTGGAAAAATGTCAGCAATCAGCCTTTATTATATTCCTCGAAAGTCAATTAAAGGCCAAGCTGTTAAAATGCATGCGGTGATATACCTCGACTGTTCTTTGCCTTTCTTTCCGCTTCGAATGCCTATAATGACATAATAATTTATTAGTTGCAAAAATTAAGGTTGGAGATAACAATGAAATTGATTACCATCTTTGTAACACTTGTTTAATATTGCTTTTGCCTTTGTTACTTTGACTTTATCAGAAATAAAATCGTCCGCTGATTGCAACAATTCTTTCTTTATGTATTCGCCTTTATTATTTAATATCTGAAATAGATTATAGGTGATTTAATAGCATATAGTATTAATTATAAAAATTACATGCATTTTTTGTGTCTATCCTCACATCTATTAAATA
>NW_014567843.1:0-691 GCF_001313825.1 Dinoponera quadriceps | reverse complement strand
TGTCGTTGAGCTTGTTTGAAATTCTACCACGACTCTCTGGTTTTTAGCTTCTTCACTTTGTTGAAGCTTCTTCTAACCATAGCTCTGAGCTCACTTAGCCCTCTATTCTATAATGGGGTCTAGGCTATTGGATCTCTTTGCCTGAGTCGGCAGTTTAGTTCAAAAGAGCTGTTTATGACGTCGCTAATTTCCGCTGCCACCAGTTCCAGCTCTTTTAATTTTTGAAATTTTATTGGGTCCCTATGGGTCCGATCTTTGAGGTCGGCCGTGTATCTCTCTAAATGAGTCTCCCTAGAATATTTTTAGTCCACGTTTTTGTAGTTACCACTTGTCGTAGGAAGTAACATATCTGTTTGTGATTCGACCCAGATGGTTCATTTGATACCTTTCAGTCCTTATCTCTGTCCAGAAGTCCGCCCGAACAAATAGTAATGTCTATTATTTTCTGCCCTCGAGAGTTATTGAAGGTAGGTTCATTTCCCCTGTTGAGAACGTGCAGCCCGCTGCTTACTACGTAACTGAGCAGGCTTTCGCCTCTCGGGTCTGTGCTCCCCCACATCAGGTGGTGAGAGTTTGCACCACAATCCAAGTGTAGTTCGAGCCTGCCCGCTTTCACAAATGCGATCAGTCGCTTGACTTCATTGAAGGGTGGGGTGTTTCCCGCTTCGTAGGTCATATATATTGATCCTAC
>NW_014567842.1:0-690 GCF_001313825.1 Dinoponera quadriceps | reverse complement strand
CGAAACTCCGATATTTCGAAAAACCATGCCATTTTGGAGATTTGCCCAATTATCTCGCTTTTTACACTTTACTAACAACGAAGTTGAAGACAATAATAATGATCGTTTATGGAAATTGCGAAGTATAATCCATTATTTCAATGAAAAATATAAGACTATTTACACTCCCGAGGAAAATGTATCATTAGATGAATCGCTAATGAAATATACAGGCCGTATGGCATATAAACAGTATAATCCATTGAAAAGAGCCCGCTTTGGAGTGAAATTTTATAAACTGTGCGAATCAAAGTCGGGATATTGCATTCAATTTAAGATATACACATGTGAAGATAAAAATAAAAATGCAGACACAAGTGCATCAGAAAGTGTCACAATGTTTATGTGCACGCCAATATCTGGTTACGGACACACTCTGTTTCTCAACAATTGGTATTCATCACCAAGTCTATTTGCAAAGTTACAATCTATAAAAACTAATGCCATAGGAACAGTGAGGTGTAATAGGAAGAATATGCCCTAAAAACTAGCAGCGCAAAACTGAAACGATCTGATGTGATTTCAAGACCGTCTAATGGTATCTTAGTTGCCAAATGGAAAGACAAAAAAGATATATATGTAATGTCCACGAAGCATTCGAAAATAGAGATAATAGAAGTAGAAAAGAAGAGGTGGAAAAATAACAACAAC
>NW_014567841.1:0-687 GCF_001313825.1 Dinoponera quadriceps | reverse complement strand
ACCCTGTATATGAAACTAAAATGATAACTATTTTAACAGATTGATATCTTTCAAAGTTTTTGGCTTACTTTCTATATTGTGCAGTAGGTTTCAAAAACTGCATTTGCTCATAATACTTCCAATAATTCACAACCTTTTTTGTTACTACGCTACCACATGCAATATAATGCTATTCTCATCATTGCATTTCCTTAGAAACATATCTCACAAATTTTTCCATTTTTATGATAAATGTTGGATTCTGTATCTTTGTAAGGAGAAACAACATAAATTCTATTATATTGAGTTATAAATATTATAATTTAGAAACTTATTTCAAGTAAAGTATAAATCGAATCTTTCTTTAAATACACCTACTGAGGGCTCGACTCACTTCTTCCCAAACTTTTCGCGTTATAGACATACTTCTCATGTTTATATCTATCTATTATTATATCTAATCATTGGCTTCATAAACACGGTCTCTCTCGACCTCCTAATACTAATATTTCTTCGAACACTTACGAGTTAAGTTTTAAAGAATCATCGGACTGAAAATTTTATGTATAAAATACCATTTACTTAAAATAAATATTGTTATATAAATATCATTCAGTGATATATCTAACTTAAATCTGAACCAAATTAATTAATAATTATTTACACTTATATCTATATTTTTTGTGTCTAATTCTAGTTCCACATTTT
>NW_014567840.1:0-690 GCF_001313825.1 Dinoponera quadriceps | reverse complement strand
GAACAGACCTCGTACATAGCCGGAACGTTTTTGTTCATCTCATCAATCCGTGCTCATGAAATTTGTTCACTGAATTTTAGGACACCATATTTACGCAAAGGTAACTTCCATTATATTCAATTCATTCAAAACTAATTGTTAGGATAAGATGTAATAAGTTAAGATTGCCATATTCGTCGACATAAAAGAAATATTTCTAAATAATTTATGAATGACTGTATATAAGTAATTGCTTTATCAATTTTAATATCTAACGTAAACATTTATTTAACATTTTTGGGCTATTATAATAATATGCTTATAATAATATATGCTTATAATAATTATAATAATATATAATATAGTTGAAATTTCTGTAAACAAATTTATAAATTACTAAATTCTTGTTAAAAAGGGCCCACTTTCAACTAGAGAGTAAAACAAAGGAGGAATATAGTATAATGATAGCACGGCTTATCGATATGAATCCTTCATGTATATTCCAAAATGAATTATTAAATGCCGCTCTTATGACGTATGAGGAATTTCTTTGGACTCACGGATCAACGCCAGGACAAATTATTGTCATAGACATCACGGGATACACAATTGGACATCTGAAACGTATTAACGTAGCAACCATAAAAAAAGTAATATATTATATCCAAAATGCTGCACCAACGCGTCTAAAAGGAATTCACGTAATAAATA
>NW_014567839.1:0-687 GCF_001313825.1 Dinoponera quadriceps | reverse complement strand
ATAATCACTCGCTATTCCAGTGACATTTGGGGATATTTTTCTCTTAAGTGTTATAATAGTAAACCAAAAATTAAGCAAAACATATCATGTAATAATAATAAAAAATTTGTCAAGTGGGCATCTTTTTTATAAGTTGTACAGCGTAACGCATCAATATCAATAAAATTATACATATCATGTGAGAAGATTTTTAAATTACTCACCAAGTCAACCTTAACTTACCAATGACACGAGTAAAGCATTCACCATGCCGACTACAGAGGCTGTCAGCAATTCGTATAGAAACTGTCCGACTAAAAAGCACTCGAAAACCGGCGAATTGCTGACCTCAAAGGGGAACTCCATTTTAATAGGGAGTTCTCGCGCTGACGCATTTTCGACTCGACTAGCATCGCCTATCGTGTGAATCATATGCTCGCCGATCGAGAGAAAAAAAGCAGCCAATGCGTTGATACTGATCATCAGGTTGGAGCAGCGGTGCGACAGATCTGCCATGTTCATCATCGTCGACACATACGAGTCGCTGATTAGGCACTCTCTCCAGTCACGATCCATCGCTGCTAGGATGTAGTAGAATATCCTGTCGGAAGCAGCTCATATCGAGAATCGTACGTATCAATAAGTATCGTTATGCTCGAAAATAAAGAGGATACTACGCTCGAAGGAGCTACCCAAAATTTTTGACAA
>NW_014567838.1:0-689 GCF_001313825.1 Dinoponera quadriceps | reverse complement strand
CATATTCCATTAGTTTTACGCGCGGGTCATTGGAGTTTATATGTGCCGATGGGGAAAAAGGGTATCTCAGCTGTCCGAAATAGTCTTGGCTGCGCAAGCGGCACCCGCGATGCGATCGATTGGAAGAGCGCGCAGTACTAATTATTTTATTCTCACAGTTTAACGTTGCGACGAGCTGATGATAGAACCCTTGAGAATCAAGGAGCCCCGAGAGGGCCCAATCCGGCTGACGCTTTATTATCAAACATAATCTAGTTCGATCCTTATCCGCTTTGATAAAGTCAGACTTCAGTCTAGCTCAGATTATCAAGAGACACGGTAGTGTCTCGTGGCAAATGCACGTGAGAAGCGACTCACGAAACCGGCCGTGTATACTTAAGCGGCATTTCCGCTTTAGCGGAAGCAAGATTTCTTGTTCGACTATACCGGCTGGACCGATGAGGTTCTGAATGAGCTCAATCAATTTCTCGGCTTCATTTTGTCGGCAAGAAACCGGGCCATGCTCGAGTTCGACTTTACCTAAGCGGATTCAGATCGGGCTACATCATATCTGATAATGAATCAGGCTTACAATATGTGACAATAATTTGATTCCTAGGTTTCTGTTCAGAGCGAAGCGGTTTTGATTAGACGGTGATCGAAACGCCAAAATCGTTAAACTCGAGGACAAGTCGCTGTTTGAGCGCGCT
>NW_014567837.1:0-692 GCF_001313825.1 Dinoponera quadriceps | reverse complement strand
GGTTAATGAGGGAGACGCGGGCAAAACGAAGTAAACACGATCGATGCGTCCGCTAGAAACCGTCATTGCGATCAACCTACTTCACAGCTCTTGTTGTTGGCGAAAGGCAGTGCTCGTCTTGTACATTTAGGTATTATTTCTCCGTTTTCTCTCTCTTTCTTGCTTTTATGTATAAGATTAGAATAGAATATAGCATTAAATTATAGCTTCGAAATAGGTTGCATCCGATATCATTGCTGTATATATGATACACGCTGCGACCGGCAGTAGTAGTAGTCAAAACGTTGAAAATAACAGGAAAGTCACGAGCGAGCGATTTTCCAGAGTATCCTGAAGCGGAATCTAACTCAAAACAAGCTTATAGTTAAATTCTTGACTCCGTATGAGTGAAGGTTTAAATTCGATTGAATGTGAATTCGTTCCCATGACAGCGGAATACATCAGATTTGCTCTTCAATTTCGAGTGAAGATATTCGTTCGACGATTTAGAGTGAAAAGTCACTCGAATCCGGGCGAATTCGGTTGTCGACTTGATTTTTCGAGTGAAATTTTGTTCCGAGGGATTCAGAGAGTGACACGACACGAGATCTTCCCTTTTAAATAAATAATATGATATTTTTATATATAGCAAAATTATACATGGATGATATATATATGATATATATTATAGATGATATATATATATATATATA
>NW_014567836.1:0-688 GCF_001313825.1 Dinoponera quadriceps | reverse complement strand
AACGTTCCTCGAACGTTTACGTGCTGCTTGGTTTGTTACAAGGTATGATCAAACAAAGACCGGAATCTCTCAATAACTTATGTATTAATTAAAAAGTTACAAATTTAATGCAAATCGCCTTCGAAGTAACTGCCCTGGGCATCAATGCACAATTAGAACCGTTTCTTCCTATCCGCAAAACACGCGGAAAACGCAGCGGACAGAACTGATAGTAATACTTCCTGCGATTCGGATATTATTGTATCTTTCATTGCAAAATACCGCCCTTTCTGTCGTAACTTCATCCGGGAGAATAGGAAGAAGTCAGCTGGAGACAGGTCTGGAGAGTAGGGGGTTTGCGAGACGATTGATAGGTTGTTACGAACGAAAAACTCTCGAATACGAGTTGCAGTTCGTGGCCGCGCGTTGTCACAATGCAGTAGCCAGTTCTTGTGCTGCTGTAACGCCGGTCGTTTTTGTCTCACGTCTTCCTTCAGACGCCGTAACACCCCTTCGTAGTATTCTGCGTTTACTGTTACACCTTGTGGCACGTATTCGTGATGAACTATACCTTTGTGATCGAAAAATATGATCAACATTATCTTTTGATTTGAGCGAGACATGCGCGCTTTTTTCGGTCTCGACTATCCTTTCCTTACTCACTGACTACTCTGCTATTCTGTTTCCACATCATATGCGTAGATCCATG
>NW_014567835.1:0-680 GCF_001313825.1 Dinoponera quadriceps | reverse complement strand
TTACTGGCGTGGTTAACATTATTTGTAACACGATTAATAAATTTGGGTATGCTTCCAAAAGATTGTTTTTTATAATGTATTTCATCACATCTAGAGCCGAATAATTGGCTTGCGTTATCGATCGGAACATCTTAATCTCTTCAAACATTTCAGTTCCGTCGAAATCTCCTTCCAAATGTAAGTGAAGATTTTGACAATATTTTAATAAATATTCGTTATCTAAATTCGCAATCTCATTCATATATAGAAAACCAAAAATATTCTGGTGATTTGCATATAATTCAAATCTACTTTTAAATGATACTAACGCAGTATCTATTATTTTTAAAAAGTAATGTATATGGAAGTATTTTTCGTCGCTGATCGTCGACGATTCTTCCTGTCCTTCGTAATCTAATAATTTCCGTTTTTTGCCTCTGTATGATGACTTGAAATCTGGTGCTGTCTATTTCCTTTGCAACTTCATTTGTTGCGATCATGGCTTTGCTGAATCCTGCATTTCTGTATTCCGCAAAGAATACTGCATGAATGAAGAATACTTACACTTATTAATTCGTTTTGAATTGAATGAGATAAATAATGATACCCTTTTATGGCTATTCTGTTTAAATGGTCATTTAGAACAGAATCAAATTTTGCAATTAACTGTATTAAACCCCAAAAAATTACCATTGTGCGGT
>NW_014567834.1:0-684 GCF_001313825.1 Dinoponera quadriceps | reverse complement strand
TGAAAAAACACAAAATTCGCGATACTTTTTGAACAGACCTCGTATAACATAATATGCATGTTAGAGCGGTATTTATAATCTGATTTGATCTATATTTGATCTTTTGCGATCTGAATTGCTTCCGATGTTACTTCCTAACTGATCCAAAGAAATTCATTCACTTCTCGATAATATCGTGTTCACGGAAGAAAATGTTAAATTCAAGTAAATAATTGCTCTAATACTTCTTAGCAAATTTTTATTTAGATTGAATAAATGCATTCGGACCAAGTAAATATTTTACTTCAATAATTTACTTGGAAAATATTTTATTTGCATCAAATAAACATTATTTGATCTAAGCAAAAAGAACAAAAATCAATAAGGCTGTTTTTGGGTTTTCTCCAGATGTCCATTAAACAATGTCCATTAAACAATTTTTTCTTTCTAATAGCTTTAGTAAACAAAAAATATAATACATATCTGCATAAAGTTCCATTTATGATTGTAAATAGCTTTTAATAAATATAAGCCGCTGATTAGAAAAATATTTTTCATTGAATTTTTTGAAATAACATTAAAAGTCTGCAATTTACAATAGTTATGTACGCGGCAATGTATTGCAATGTATGTGTACCTCCAACTTTGGTGATATACGGTTAACAATAGTTACAAATATAATTATAAATATAGTATAAATAAAGT
>NW_014567833.1:0-683 GCF_001313825.1 Dinoponera quadriceps | reverse complement strand
GCCGCACCGCGTCCGCCGTTTGCGCCGTGCCGTCTCCACTCGCCAAGTGGCACGATACCGCATGCCCTCGGCTCGTAACCCAACCAAATCACCGTACCGCAAGCGCACAATACCGCGTGCACTCGACCGCCGAGAGGACACGATACCGCGTGCCTGTGGCACAAACTGCGCAACGGCGCGTTCGTGTGCGGAACAACTCCGCTAACTGTGCATACCTCCGGAGACTGCATCTAAAACCGTTGCAGCAAACAAACACGTTTAAAGAGCTATCGCGTCACACAATAACAACCGACCGACGCCGGAGTTCGCAGTCACAACACCGTGCCCGCTCTTCGCGACCGCGCGCCCAGCCGAATCACGTCTAGCCCATCGCGAGCCGTGTATCTCTCGCTGCGAATACACAGCACTTATTATTCTCGGAAACCGACGCACCAATATTCTGGCAAGATCGAGCATAATACCGCGAAACACGGGACGGCCCGTGTTTACGAATCGAACATTACATTTATATTAAAAGGCTCCGATATAACTCCGATACAATTCCAGTGCAAGACATCGGCCTTTCGCTGTACCAACACCTACATCGAATAAAACAAATTCGAGCACAATTCGTTCACTCACTCACTCGCTCACTCACTCATACCAACCACGAACACCTGGCAATCCGGCGAGCAATCCTGGGA
>NW_014567832.1:0-685 GCF_001313825.1 Dinoponera quadriceps | reverse complement strand
AATAAAGACAATATGAAAAGAATATCCCCTTTAAGGACATAGAAAGAATGGGGGCTAATGACACACACAAAAATATTACCTTACGTGACACATTTGCTAAGTACTTAGTTTCTCCATAAGGCGCAGTTTCTTGGCAAGAAACACACATCACAAGAAGATCATTTTAATTGTAAAATTCGTGAAGATGTTGACTATTCAACAAAGTTCACAATGAAAAATATATTATCATAATAATGTTAAAACTACATTTATAATCATTGATATTTTACATAATATTTCCAATACATATTTCATTGTAGTTACTATAAATATATATATTATTTTGCAGAATATTTATTGTTCTTTTGTTTTATAAATGATTCTTTAAATAATAATCGTATTGCATAGTCTCATATATTATATCTTTATTACCAAACTTTGGATAACATCTATATTATAACTCACAATTAAATCTTCTACATTTGAACATATTTATTGATTTAAATTTATTTGCAAAAAGGAAACTCATGTCGCACAAAATTATATTAAAGGTAGTTTGAAAGTTTTCAAATTATAAACAGTTTTTAAAACAATTTTGAACATGTCTAGGCTCATTTTAACTAAATTTAAGTAACGTTTAATTTAATTTAATAACGTTTAAATTATGAGATTGTACTTCAATATCGTATAAAAGTAAAATTTACTT
>NW_014567831.1:0-686 GCF_001313825.1 Dinoponera quadriceps | reverse complement strand
ATTAATAATCCTATTATACCCTTTAATATGGTTCATCCTTCATCTCTCAATACATTTAATGCATTACAATTTAAATCTCCTCTTATTGTATAATAAACTAAACGTAAAGAATAGCAAACAGTTAAACCTGTAGAAAAAAAATATAAAAAAAAAATTAATGTATTAATATTAGATAAAGATACAATTTCTAAAATTATATCCTTTGAATAAAATCCTGCTAAAAATGGTATTCCACATAAAGCTAAATTAGAAATATTAAAACATGCTCTTGTAATAGGTATAAAAATTCCTAATCTTCCTATTACTCGAATATCTTGAAAATTATTTATATTATGAATAATACTTCCTGCACATATAAATAATAAAGCCTTAAATAAAGCATGAGTTAATAAATGAAAAAATGCTAATTTATAATATCCTATTGAAAGGATTCTTATCATTAATCCCAACTGAGAAAGAGTCGAAAGAGCAATAATTTTCTTTAAATCAAATTCAAAATTAGCTCCTAATCCAGCCATAAATATAGTTAGTCCAGAAATTAATAATAAAATTTTTCCAATTAATGTATCTACTAATAAGATATTAAATCGAATTAATAAATATACCCCTGCAGTTACCAAAGTTGAAGAATGAACTAAAGCTGATACAGGAGTTGGGGCAGCTATAGCTGCAGGAAGTCAAGAAGA
>NW_014567830.1:0-677 GCF_001313825.1 Dinoponera quadriceps | reverse complement strand
CTAAAGGTTAATGTTTTTAATTAATTCGTAACTTGGCCAGCCGTCGGATCGTAATAACGCGAGGTCACACGCGGGCTAATGGAATTTTGCATTTATAACGCACGATTGAGCATACAAGGTGGTACAAATGACCGAAGGGAAAGTTTTGTTTTTAATATTAACATTAAAGTGAAAACATTTGAAATTAAGCTTCCGAGAGAGACTCGTTCGGCGAACTTGCGTTTTATCGCGTTTCATCGGGCTCGAGCGGGATGGAGTACCATGAGCCGAGTGGCTCAATTTCTCGCGTCGACTCGGATTAATGTCCGTTTGCCAGTTCGAAATAGCGGGTGCAGGGCGAAATATCGCGCGCGTTTTCCCGCCGCCTGCGTTATTTCGCGATTACGCGGAATGTGCGCGACAAATCAGCGGCCGGACGGCGCGCGCGCGTCAAAAGGAGTTTTGATTTAAAAATGTCTATCATGTCCGCGCTTTTCGCGTTCAACGTCCACGATCGACCCTGTTGTTTGTCTTGTTTTCTGCTCTCTTTTTCGGCAGCGGTCACACGTCGTAAGGCACACACGTTGTTTCCGCTCGTGACGGACGATTCAGAGAATTTCACGGAGAAATAGAAATTTCGTCTTGTCGTCGGTCGCTTTCCTCCGCGCAACAACGCCCGCATGTTCGTTTAACGTTTC
>NW_014567829.1:0-682 GCF_001313825.1 Dinoponera quadriceps | reverse complement strand
TCGTTACGGGAAAGCTGATCCGGTATAACGCATCTTCATAACGCTCCTGTCGAAAAGAAATTGATAAGCACACCTTTCTTACAAATTTCCCGGCAAAGAGCGGACTTTTGTTATTCTATCTACAATGGCGTAAAAACTTTTTCCACTTTAATTCTAGAAAAATATAACGTTGAGCATATTCTCGTGTAACGCGAATACATATAAGCGATATAAAGATATTAGGCGAAAATATTCTAGGGGAAATATGAAATGTTCGAAATGATAAGGAAAGATATAACAAAAAACTCCGATAATGTGCGAATTACAATAATTATATGAATTATACGAATTATATAGCGTAAATTTCACGTTTTGAAAGAAATTTATATTGAAAAAGAGAATACCATTCGAGAGAAAAAGCCAGAAAGACATCCCAGTTTATTGTATTTGTTATCGTATTTGTGCAAGAAAGGGAAGAGATTAGGATATAAGAACGCAGTGCGTTTCAAATGTAAAAAATTATAATTTCATTTGTAGAATTACACTCTTGCGTTCATAATAATTGTTCTAATAATTTCGTTTAAATGAATAGATGTCAGCTCGTAAAATATTATTTCGAAATAGCTATCAAAAAATTTTATTGTTTTGTTTTTGACTTCGTACATTTTGCTCAGTGACTGCAGTTTTAGCTGCGAGCTTTGTT
>NW_014567828.1:0-686 GCF_001313825.1 Dinoponera quadriceps | reverse complement strand
TTTTTGTTATAGCTGCTAATACTACTAAAACTCCTACAATTTGTATTTCATAATTTATTTTTATAATTTCTAAATAAAAAATATAATTTCATCTTCCAAAATTTAATATTCAAGTGATAGCTAATAATAAAGCTACATCTCCAATACGATTTGATAAAGCTGTTAATATCCCAGCTCTATAAGATTTTACATTTTGAAAATAAATTACCAAACAATAGGATACTAACCCCAAACCATCTCATCCTAATAAAATTCTAATTAAATTAGGACTGATGATTAATATTATTATTGAACTTACAAATATAAGAACTAACATAATAAAACGATTAATATTTTCATCTCTCTCTATATATTCCTTTCTATACAAAATAACTAATGAAGAAATTAATAAGACAAAAGATATAAAAATTAAACTTATTCAATCAAATAAAAATGTTATCACAATCGATATAGAATTTAAACTAATAATTTCTCATTCAATAAATATTGAATAGTTACTTATTAAATAATTAATTCCTATAATAAATCTAGTAATTCTTAAACCAATTAATCTAAAAAATCTAATTAAACAAATAGAGATATATTTCACGATTTAAAATGAATAAATTCATATCTTTGACACCACAAATCAAAATTTTTAATAAACTATTTAAATATAAAAATATTATAAATATATCACTCTTTAA
>NW_014567827.1:0-680 GCF_001313825.1 Dinoponera quadriceps | reverse complement strand
GGTGGAGCCATCTTTTGAAAACGGCGGAAACTAATTTGTATTACTAATATTTTTTATGAACAGTTAGCAACGGGTAAAACCTTCGGAAGATTACTCAGGAGAGTGATCTCTACTATATACGTCAAGGTCAAAGTGGTCTCACTGGAGGTGGGTCTCCTATAGTAAATAAGTGTACGTGTTTCAAACATCTATTTATAATTTTTTAACCAACAATCAGCGAAGTATAAAACCTTTCGATTGTTATTCAAGGCCTTGGTAACTGATGTCAAGGTCAAACCCATCGGAGATGGCACCAGTTTTCTATATATTCACCAAATATTCTTCTTACGACTAACAAAGCAACGGTATAATAGGCAATTATCTTATTTGCAAGAAAAATAACGTTACAGGAAATTTCGAATTTTATTACACCTCTCAATCCTATCATCACCTATCATTCCTTAATCAATAGACATAATCGTGTCTCGAGTCAATTGCATATGCACAGCAATGATTTCATGGCCGACTATATATACATTCTGTCAAATAAATACCGGAAATTGTTCAACAAAACACAAAATATTGGTTTAATCCACCAATTTTATTTTGTCGCCTTCAAAATAGGTCCTATTTGATGCAATACATTTATGTCAGTGTTCAAAATTCTAATTGAAGTCGTTAATGTTATCATGCTCATCATG
>NW_014567826.1:0-680 GCF_001313825.1 Dinoponera quadriceps | reverse complement strand
ATCAGGCCGGGAAACAGCTTCATGCGAAGCGTCGCTCTTTTGTACCGCATGGAATTCTCCGCTCGCCTTTTTATCTCGTCGTACCATCTCGGTGCTTCTTCCACCTTTCCTGATCGAGTACATATTATCTTAGAACAACAGTAGCTTCTTCAATGTTACATCGTCAGTCGCGGTGTTTATGGCTACTTGAAAGTAAGAAAGAGAGAAAGATGGCGCCCTTTAGCTGAAAAATAAATCGGATCGAGAAGGATATCGCGCCGAATTTCGTATTCCCCATTGGTAGGCTAGTCAGCCTCTGACAATACCGGCCAAGTGACGACGTAACATACCTCTATATATATATATATAGAGGTATGTTACGTCGTCACTTGGCCGGTATTGTCAGAGGCTGACTAGCCTACCAATGGGGAATACGAAATTCGGCGCGATATCCTTCTCGATCCGATTTATTTTTCAGCTAAAGGGCGCCATCTTTCTCTCTTTCTTACTTTCAAGTAGCCATAAACACCGCGACTGACGATGTAACATTGAAGAAGCTACTGTTGTTCTAAGATAATATGTACTCGATCAGGAAAGGTGGAAGAAGCACCGAGATGGTACGACGAGATAAAAAGGCGAGCGGAGAATTCCATGCGGTACAAAAGAGCGACGCTTCGCATGAAGCTGTTTCCCGGCCTGAT
>NW_014567825.1:0-671 GCF_001313825.1 Dinoponera quadriceps | reverse complement strand
GTTCAACTAACATCGCGCGACAATCCAAACCGCGAATCGTTCTCATTGGATCGCCGGGAAGGGGAAAAATTATTTGCAATTGCTGTGGCAAACGGGACACCGCTGAAATTCGGCGAATACGAACCTACTGTAGAAACCATTCATACTTTGTGCGCGAACGTGATTGCGACTACGATCGATCCGCCGTCGAAAAAGAAAAAACTCTCACGTCGTGATTGCGAAAGAGACGTCGACGACGATGGCGACACCGTCGTTTTCCGCAAGCGTCCGTCGCGCGCTCTTCATTACGACGTCGCTATCGATCCGCGATCCGTCCGATCATTGTTGGGATGGCGCGACTTGACGACGTCGAAGGAAAGTTTGAGAGAAACTCTCGTTCGATGTTTGTTCAGTTACAATTTGATAAACACTTCCAAAGAACTTTGAAGGTGTCAGCGTGGTGTCGACGGAAGAAGATACCGTTTGACGGACGAATATCTGCGACGTGCCGACGTGGCGATCGTCATTTACGATTCGACGTGTAATCAATTGGTACGAGCGGTGTCACGCGTTTTAAGGGACACGGCCAATCTCGCGCTATGACGGCGATATTTCGGCGAAGGTGGCGGTTCGTTCTTGCGCTCGATGGTTTTGATAGAAAATCGTCGAAAATCGAGAGCCGTGTCGACAGT
>NW_014567824.1:0-673 GCF_001313825.1 Dinoponera quadriceps | reverse complement strand
CGCACGCACGCACGCACGCACGCACGCACGCACGCACGCACGCACGCACCTGTATATATATAGATGTGACATCAAGATTTATCTCATAAACTAGTTAAACAACTACTACGATAATATTTACACACACACATATGTGTGTGCGCGTGGGCGTGTGTGTATATACATATACATATAAGTATATATATATATATTTATATATATATTTATATGTGTGTAAAAAGAACAATGAGAGTTCGGAAGCAAATTTAAATAATCTTCAATTGAGATTTATTTTTAACTGAAATCATTTGGTAGCGAAATCTTTTAGCAATATTTTCTCTGTAACAAAGTATTTACGTTTAAGGATTCTACTTGTAATTAGCTCGAATCATTCCATAAAAAACTAAGTGTTAGGCCAAAGTCAATTTTAGCCAAAGTTTAACGTATTAGAAGTCTTAATTATAGAATTATGCTATTTGCTGGGTTGGGTAATAATTAGTTACGTCATTTGAAAGTTAAGTTTAACAACTTTTAACTTAATTTAGTTATCTTTAAATGAATTAACTTTTAACCTAAACTAGTTAATTTATAATGAATTAATTTTAACTTATTAACTTTTTTGTATAAGTTAACACTTTGCGGGCTGCTGTCACGCTGGCGTGACTTTTGCTCGCCAACGGTTATCGGCCGCTGT
>NW_014567823.1:0-676 GCF_001313825.1 Dinoponera quadriceps | reverse complement strand
TTAAGTTTCATAATAATTTATGTCATGTATATTAATAAAAAACAAATCATTTAAAGCACAAATAAGTGTACTTAAATGAATTTTTACAAATTGTTAGTATTTCATGCTGTTTTATGTTTCTATAAAAAAGACTCGCTTCTTCGTTGAGACTGATTCGAAGGAAAGAGCTCATTATTTAAAGATTCACGATAATCAGTAATTACCTTGTCATCTTTTAACCATTCAATAACTATCTCGAACAGTTTGTTTTTCTCGTTGGAGGGCATCCGGTTAATCATTTCTTTTATGCATTTTGCACAAAGCTTACGGCAAGTCGGATCATCATCGTTTATCAATCTTACACCGGCCATCAGAAATATATATCCTGATCTTGCGATTAAAGTTTTCTGCAATGTTTCAAATTTATGCGTTTAATAAGTCAGATGTTGAGTTAAAATTTAATAATATATGTATTCTTATTCTAGTTGGAAGCAATGTGAAGGAAATATAGAATAATACTCACTAATGGGAAACCCGTGATTATGGTGTGCATCATTTCCAATGCGCTCAATCTGCCAGGCTGCATCTCGTAACTTAGCTGAGTTAGATAAAATGATATGTGCCTGTCCAAATGCTTGCCAATTGGATATTCCATCAAATACGAGTAAAACACGGAGCGCGACTGCAATCTAACGTG
>NW_014567822.1:0-674 GCF_001313825.1 Dinoponera quadriceps | reverse complement strand
TTTGCTACCGCATGCTTTAGAGTTTCCTGGTTATTTTCCAATAGACTCAATTGTTCGTTTATTAACCTTTCGTTATCCGCGTCCACTATTTCGAATGAGGTTTTTGTTATGGAACCTATTCCGTCAATTATTCCTCGTCGTGAATTAGTGGTATTTTTGTACATATTATTTATATTATCTATCGTTTTTCGCATTCTTCCTAAATTTTTTTCTGTGATTTTGCGCAAGGTCATACATATGTGCGAGAAGCGGCATTTTAACATTGTCTGATAGAGATATTCTTTTATTTCGTTATAACGATGGTTCAGGGATTCAGTGTCCACTTTAACTACTATTTTCCAAGTCGCGGCTATTTAGTGAAGTTGTGCCTATTTATCAAAGTACAGCCCTGATGTATTGCAAAATTCTTTAAGTGTGTAGAGTTGCTTTTCCTGGAACTCGTTTGTTGTATACATAACACTACTTTGTATGGTCATCCTGCAAGTAAATAGTGAAGGAAGAATGTGAGGTGAATTGTGCTTTCTTCCGTTATTTATTCTTCTTTGCTGTAGTCGTCTTTTGCTCATGTATGGTGTTCAGCTATGGCTAGACTCGTTTGGGGTGATTTTGTTTTGCTCAGGCTATGGTTTCACGGATCCCCTTATCTTTCAGTGTCAGTGTTTTTCAATCGTATT
>NW_014567821.1:0-675 GCF_001313825.1 Dinoponera quadriceps | reverse complement strand
CGATCACTGCGGACAGCTTCGAAGCAGCATGGGCTGCGCTGTGCGATCAGTACGGTAATCGCCGTTTTCTCGTCGATTATTATCTTCAATAGTTGTTGGGGATCGCTTCGATTCGAAAGGAGTCGCCCACGGAGGTGCGCCGAGTGCTCGATCATACGATCGAAATACGCATCGCTCTCCAGCAACTGGAGCGACCAGTGCAACACTGGGACGACTTGCCCGTCTACTTAGCAGTTGCCAAGCTGGACTCCGCGTCTCGTAACGACTAGGAACGGACTGTGAATGAAAAGCGTGAGCCCGTGCCATGCTCAGTCGTTTCCTACAGGGACACATGCGAGAACTCGAGGCAGTGGAACAGCTGAGAGGATCTTCGGCGGCATTGCGAGAGGGCAAGAGTGTCGCTTAGACGTCGTCCAGCAGAGTTTCACGGGCATTACACACCATGGAGCGGACATCGGGAATGTTTGCCTTCTGCATGAAGCCATATCCCATATATGATTGTGCAACGTTCCGAGATCTGTCAGTTCCGGCTCGGAAGGAAAGGGTGATGGGGTTGCGCCTTCGTTGCAACTGTCTCTCGGAGGCACGCTTAGCGAGATCCTGCACATCGCAGGTTCGCTACCGGGAGTGCGGCGGCCTGCATCACATATTGTTGCACGAGGCAACAACTTCCGC
>NW_014567820.1:0-672 GCF_001313825.1 Dinoponera quadriceps | reverse complement strand
AAAATTTTCGTCTCTTTTTTGCGTTTTCTTTTTCCGTAACGTATCAGTTCAATATGTGTAATAAATTTTGATAACAAGTAGATGCTGCAAATTGATGGAGAAATAGATATCAACAGTTGGACAAAATCTGTGCCAAGGGGACGGCGAGTACTACTTATCCATTCCCGTCGACAGTCGTCTTTAATCAATAAGCGTCATAAAATTATTACTTTCTCTGACAGCATCGAGAACCTTTTCAGCAAATGCAGGGCTAATGTAAATCTTATCGAATACAATGATAAATAGTTCCTCGTGGTAACCGTGAGTGTTTAGTATGAAACTTCGTCCCATAAGTGCTGAGTAGACGTCAACATTTCCATTGTACTAGTCGCGATGCTTCGTAAAATTCACGAAATCCTGCACACTTCAATATCACATCTGACGTTTTTGTGCCATTGTGTATACGCACTCGATGTGCCCTGCGAGTTCCCATGTACTAGAAAACAAATAATGGTTTAATTTTTTAGTTGACATCATATTTATTCCCCATTTTCCCCTTCTCTATATGCCTTTCGTTTTATATTATATTCACCCAAATAAATATACAATATTCGTCATTAAAATTAAGATCGAAAATAGGAGTTTTCTTATATATACACATAATGCGGGATATTAATGTCTCTTCATAATGAT
>NW_014567819.1:0-670 GCF_001313825.1 Dinoponera quadriceps | reverse complement strand
CGGCAATTATATCGGCACGATATAATTATGAAACTCGTATGTAATTATTATTCGAACATATTTTAATCGCGCTTTTAAGGGTTCAGATCAGTGTAATAGTTCAATGAATCATATTTTGCTGCCCATATATCATATTAATGTATTAGCAACAACTGCAAATTTTTGGACGCAGTAGATAACTTGGAAACTATAACAACAAATGCAATTTCAGCAAACCATGTTTAGCTGAGGCGATAACAATTTTTTTTCCAGGTAATATTTTGTTTGAGCAAGTATAACCGTCTATTTTGTCGACCTGACACATTTTTAATATACCGGGAACATTGTAATATTTGAAATACCAACTCGTTGGCTCTTTGATGAAAAGTTACGGCGTGGACAACTCTGCGATGAAGGAGATAATCTCTTCTAGGGCCAGGGATCGTCAACGCATTCCTTTCGATTGCTATCTCTATACGATAACTGCAAATCTGCTCATTATATACAGATTGAAACGAGCAAGCGCTTTTAATATTACCTGGTTATTTTGAAAAGCGCACACGCGTGATAAACGTACATAACATATGTCGCAAGGGTGCCGCACACCGCGACCATTCCAATATAGCAGGCTACAATCTCATGTGTTGCAATGGCGTAGAAATATTTTTCCTGGCTGACAAAGTATTCTGTT
>NW_014567818.1:0-669 GCF_001313825.1 Dinoponera quadriceps | reverse complement strand
AATGCCATTTCTGGGTCAGGCCGAGAACTTTTCACCTTGCCCTCGTATAAGAAAAAAACGCTACCACTCGAATAGATAACAAATTCTGACATTGCTTCTTATTTATTTTTTATATTATAAGCAGTCTACAGCATTACTCGTCGCTTCCTCTCACATGTATCGCGCACTCGCGCGTGCACATGTATGCGTGCCTAGGCGTTTTCGTCGAAAGAGATAACTTTCCTAAAAGTTTATTTGTGAGATACAAAATTTATTTCGCAAAAATAAGATTTATTTTTGTGAATTAAGCCCTATATCCCACGAATAAATTTTGAAATACTTTTGTCTCAATGTAAGGATATTTATAGTAAACCAGCAACAACAATCTAAATAAACTGGATTCGACATACGATCTCGTTGTTTCCCAGCGATATAATTATGACCTTAATGAAACAATATAATCACACTCGGCAACGATGTGAGGAACAACTTTCGCAATTTCGCGTTTCTCCGCTCGATATTTCTCTCATCCGACATTTTCCATGGTAATCTATTCAACTTTCTTGGGATCGCAACGTGCAATTCCGAACCCAGTTCCACTCCCGGATGCTGCCCGCGATGTTGCATGATTTCTTAACCAATTAACTGTGGCGATCTCTTTGCAAAGCGCCCACCAGTGTGTGTCGCGAT
>NW_014567817.1:0-667 GCF_001313825.1 Dinoponera quadriceps | reverse complement strand
TATATATATTCGTTCGATTAATAATAGTACACGCAATTAGTGCAGAGTTACCTCGCGTAAGATTAAAATATCCGTGTTGCGACGTTGATATCTTCATAGCCAAGATAGAGTTAAAATAATGTTTGAATAGAAAACAATGCCATAATGTGCGCTTGTACGCGTATTTTCTCCCGTTAAATCAATTAACGAGACGGAAAAATGTAATGTAGAACTGAATGTGTCGTTAAAATCGGATCGTCAATCAGTGCAATCGCGAATAGGTATGAATACTGGAAGTACGCGCGTGCGCATGTGCTTATATGTAACAAAATCGGTATTGAATAAATGTAAACGATAAGATCTAATTACTACAACAGTTACGCTAACCATTAACTTTCTATATAATTGCAAGCGATAGACGCTGTGAGTGTCGAGCGCACACACGCACGTGCGAATTAGTTCGCAGTCGATGTATACGCAGAAATACTTCCGTAAACCGTTTCGCCGAGTTGGCATAATCATCCATGATGTCGAGCTCCGCCTTGTTCATGAAAGACTTTCAGTCGTAATACTTGCTGTCCTCGATTTCCTTCGTTGCATCGAACAAACTGTCCTCGTGAACATGCTCGAACGAGCAAGGCGAGAAGACTCGCCCGTCAACTTACCGCGCCTTGAGATAGTACATGTA
>NW_014567816.1:0-668 GCF_001313825.1 Dinoponera quadriceps | reverse complement strand
ATGTCTTATCTAAAATTGTACATAAATAATTATATTAATATTTAGTACATGTTATAATTATAAAAACAATTAACTCTAATTTAATAATTTTAATAAGTATCGTCTTCCAATGAATTATTTATGCTAAGAAAAAAATATCTGTGATAGGAAATGTTCACAAGAGGCAAATACATTTATTGAAGCGGTGCAGGTAGTGTTGATTATATATTGTACTAATTCAGCATTCCATTATTGATTTATAATGAAATTATAAATATTCTTATAGGAAATGGTTGGAAACGACACCAATGACAGTAATGGCATAAATAATTTATTGGAAAACAATACTTATTAAAATTATATAATATTTAATTGTTTTTACAATTATAACATGTATTAAATATTAATATAGTTATTTATGTACAGTTTTAAGTAAGACATGTAATAAATAAATTATTTAATTTGTATTACTTCGAAGCTTATCTTAATATTTATTTTTGCCCCAAATAGATTTTTATTTTGTAGTTATGATTAGATATTGATTTGATATTGTACGAAGCTGGCGCGATACGTCTTATTGGTGCATACTATAGCAAGAAATCATTAACACAACGTTGTTACCATTACATGTAACGTTTTCAAATACCAGGTGTATGCATAAGTTTTTTCCGGTTTAACTAAGAGATGGC
>NW_014567815.1:0-667 GCF_001313825.1 Dinoponera quadriceps | reverse complement strand
TTTGTAACTAGCTGGATGCTGTCCTTTGCAGTTCGCGCAAGTAGGCTGCGTATCTCCCATTCTGGTACAATCTCTCATTAAATGTTTCTCAGCGCACTTAACACAACATAGTTTTTTTTGACAATACCCATGAGAGTGATTGAACACTTGGCATCATTTTTATTGTGGTATTCGATTAGTATTTTTCCTTAATGGCTCATTTATAACTACTATGTTTATAATTGTCTTAATTTTATGTATGCTCTTGATATCATCCTTGTGGCCAAATGTGAGCATCAACAGAGGATGTTCTCTCTTGCTAATTATCTGCTCACCCCTACTGTTTACCACATTTTCTTTCTTAACACTTTGCGGTTTGTGGCCCACCTGAAGAAGCTTGACTAATGTGTTCTTTTCTTCTTATGCAAATGTTGATATCTAAGAAACTATTGAACCTAGCGTATTTAATAAACGTTTACCGTGAAGTTCATTTTTTCTCTATTATTAATACCATAAAAGGTAATTTTTATCTGAGAACTTTACTTTCTGAGACCATCAAAATTATAGTCAATTTTGAGATGGAAGAAAGTCAAACTTAGATATGATTGATATTTTAAGCGCATAAATTATATGAAGAAAATTAATAAGAGAATGGAAAACATACATCTCGTTTACATGTGCTTGTAAA
>NW_014567814.1:0-670 GCF_001313825.1 Dinoponera quadriceps | reverse complement strand
ACGTTAAATTTGTTTTTTATCCTGAACACTTTTTGAAAGATTTCACTCACACATTGTTATGTAGGAGGAGCTTTTATTTTAAGTGTTGCCTTCAAAGTCATTTTAAATTCTTTCAAGACAATAAAAAAACATTGCAAAATGAATTTTCTTAAAAGTTGTGATTTTTTTCCCGGTCAACACTGAAGAGAGTTTTATTAATCTCTCGTTCAAATATTGAAATAAGTTGAAAGTTAGTTTCAAAGTATATCAATATCAAGATATAATAAAGTTAAGAATATATTTTTTTAAATTTTATTTAATATTTTTTGTTATTATTGAAATTGGCTAGAAATTATGAAATTAAATTTTTAATTCAAATATAGAATTTTGTTTTAAAATCATATTAGAAACAAAATTTAAATAATATTAAATTGAATTAATTTTTTTTAAATTAGAAATAAAAGTTAAAAAATATATATCTTAATTGTGTTTATTGAGATTAAATCATAATATAATAAACACTTGTCTATATATTTTTGAATTTATGAAGTATTTTCGTAAATATTTTTCTTTTACAAAACTAAAAAAAAAATATCTTAGTATTTATAAAAAAATTGCTTTAAAAATATTATTTGAATAATTATGTATATATCATTAACATTGTTAAATAAATATGAAGGAAATTTTTTGT
>NW_014567813.1:0-665 GCF_001313825.1 Dinoponera quadriceps | reverse complement strand
CTCAAAGCGCGTGGTTTTATAGCATCCGCATCTGCATTTACGTCATATGCACATGCAACAAGCACACGCATCTGTTCTCTGTAAGCATTTGATATTGTGAAAAATATTTTTAGCCGCGGGGTGCTTTGCCCGTGCGCATATATACACATATGTGCCCGTTTGCGCCTGCGTATTCATTTTTAGTAGCTGCGTAGTTTTTAATTTCGTTAAATAAAAATCAGGATTACTGTCCAAAGAGAGAAAAAAATAACGCGATTTTTTATAGTTTGCGCGAAGAATGAAAGAGTATTTGACTTGAAAGCAATTCGTTAAAAACGGTCGCGCGAGTCTCCCATGGAAGAAAGCTCCAAGCGAATTGAATGACGAATAATTAATGCATGCTTCTTAAACAAAGTTGCAAAAACTGTTCGAAGGACACACTTGTAGATTTTTCAAGTCCTTAAGACATCCTGCAAAATCTAACTGGACAACAGCGAGCGTTTTAATCCTCCGACCACGCACTTCTGAAAAGTTGCATTGCAAACAGGGTTCATGTTCACCCTATGCAATTTTCTAAATCCCATATCTGGAAAACTGCGAAAGGAAAGTGGTTGGCAAAATTCTAAAATAAAGCGTGACTTTTCTATTTTAATGTTTGATCATGCATTCGTAGGTAATCAAGTTTT
>NW_014567812.1:0-664 GCF_001313825.1 Dinoponera quadriceps | reverse complement strand
GCACTTCTTTCTTGTTATATAATTTTGGACGTTTTATGTTTTAGTACTATCTTTCATCAATTATTAACACTTACATCACTGCACGGAATATTGTACTGATATCTCGTGTATCATGAGTGTAACTAGAACCCATCGTTATTTTGGAAAATCGGACAGAATCCCAAATAGATCTCAAGATATTTTCTGTACCAGAAACAGAAAATCGTGTTTGGGTTAAGAAAGGTATTTCCAATTGGTATCGCAATTAGATAATTTATTTTGGAACATCTTCATCGGGCATTTTAATCGGAATCTATGCTGTAAATAGGAAGATCTGAGATAATTTCTATGCCACTAAATACCGACTTGAGAGCTTTCCGGAGTATATCCACCGCTGCGCTTATATCTTGAAGAATCATGCGATACTTTTTCTCCAAACGATTGTGCGACGCATAATGGTGGATTAATTATTCAATTCGATGGCTGCAAAGATATTCAGTCATTGGAGTATTAGTAATCCCAAAAACGATATTTGTGCGTAAAAAGGCATATGTTTAATCCTTTCCTGGCTGTTACATGTCCCGAAAAATAGCACATCGATTGCTTCATTTAGTTATTATATTGACAACAATTATTAATATATACATTAAATAATATATTAAATATATTAATATATATGTAATCT
>NW_014567811.1:0-664 GCF_001313825.1 Dinoponera quadriceps | reverse complement strand
TTGACCACATACGTGTAGAACCAATAATCCGAGAAAGCAATCGACCGCGGAATAAGAAAGATTCGTTGTAAATATAACGATTCTTTGTGCCAGAAACGTTAGCTCGAACTGCGGACTTTTTGACACATCGTGTAAATAATACGATATCATCAGTAAGGGCTTTCCAGAATCAGTTAGGTTCGTCACATGTCTGATCGTTATTCCGAAATATGCAAGGAATAAGGTAATCAATATTGAAGAAATTATCATGAATATTCCACATATGGCGATTGCGCGAGTTATCATTGAATATCTCAGCATAACGTTTCGTTCCTCTTTCATCTTCACCTTTATCCAGTCGTTTTCAATCATATTAATTAAGGATGCTAAAGCTGTAAAGAATGAGTCGTTAGTATTTCATTATATGGATAATTTCTTCCGTTATGTTTACTAAATAAAAGATTAAATAAGCTACAGGCAGGAAGATAATTTATTGAACAATATGGGTACCTTCTTGTTTATACCACATGATGCAGATTTTGAATATTGTCATCAACAAAGGTAGACTGAATTGCAAGTTCTCTATCATTAATGTCATGTCTCCCCAAACTTTTATCAGTGATGCTAATGCCGGAATCGTCAGTATGAAGAGTAATGTAATAAAATTATATAGTAGCCGAAATTT
>NW_014567810.1:0-637 GCF_001313825.1 Dinoponera quadriceps | reverse complement strand
AAGTTTCGCCCGGGGATTGATTTCTTTTAATTTTCCCGTGGATCTAGCGAATTTGTTAGAAAAGATTCAAGCAAAAACGTAATATTGCATCAATTTGCGTTTTCTTATGTTGTATTGACAGAAACGCTCGCCGCATGTAATCCTCGAGGCTGCCGCATGGAAATAACGTAATAAAGATGAATAATTCAGCCACACTCTTCAGTTTGCATCCGTTCACGATTTAACGAAAGGAAACAAAAGATTAACTGGACATTGACGTTATTTCGCCAATTACAAGCAAACACGCTAGTTTCGCCCGGGAATTGGTTGCTTTTACTTTTCCCGTGGATCCAGCGTATTTGTTAGAAAAGATTCACGCGGAAACAACAATTCCCATCAGTACACGTCTTCTGATGTAGAATCGTGAGAAATGCTCGCCGCTTGAAATCCTCGTCGCTGACGAATGGAAATAACGTAATAGAGCTGAATATTTCAACCACACTCTTCAATTTGCATCCGTTCACGATTTTTCGAAAGGAAACGAAAGATTAACTGGACATTGACGTTATTTCGCCAAAACGTTTTGCGCGCAAACTCGCAAGTTTCGCACGGGGATTGATTTCTTTTAATTTTCCCGTGGATCTAGCGTATTTGGTAG
>NW_014567809.1:0-668 GCF_001313825.1 Dinoponera quadriceps | reverse complement strand
CATTTATTTACTTAATATTTTTAAAATTAAATAAAAAAATAGTTCTAAATTTTTCGATATATAGCACTCATGTCGATAAAATGATTTGAATCCTTTATTTATTGTTATTGGAAAATTTTTATCCTTTCTTTTTTTTTATTAATAATAAAAATATTAAGTAAATAAATGCCAAAGGCTGAGTCGATGACCTACGTATAAAGTAAGCAAAATTTTTGGATTTGAAGAAAAAAAAACAACTTTGCTGACAATTACTTATATATTTCTATTTTTTTTGTTTGGGTCAGAAGAGTCCTCCGAATACTCGAGTCTTGATTAATGATCCGTTTTCATTTTTTGTCGAATATAAACAGAGAAGAGAGGATAGGTTCATTACATTCAAATAAAGGATATGGAAATTTTCCATAAATAATTGAAGTAATTGAGCGTGAGAGCCAAATGAATTGAAAGATTCAAGTTTGGTTCGGGAAGGGATCATGAACATTTTGAAATGAATGGAAAGATAATCTACTTTCATTAAATGATTTATTAGATAATCGAAAACAAAGGATCTTGAATACTATTCGAAATTCAGAAGAACTACGCGGAAAGGCCATTGAACAGCTGGAAAAAGCCCGGGCTCGCTTAAAGAAAGTTGAAATGGACGCGGATCAGTTTCGAGTGAATGGATA
>NW_014567808.1:0-664 GCF_001313825.1 Dinoponera quadriceps | reverse complement strand
GCGTCCTTTTTATCAGAGATAAAATCCTTTCAAATATTTTGCAAGAGATTTGGCTCGATGACGTTACGAATGCATCTTATGAATGACTCAATAGCGTTAGTGTGATTGAAATAAATGTTCCTGATTCAATAGTAATATTGTTAAAACCATTCTGTTTTTTTTTTCTTTAAACATATTTCTTAGCCTTGCTTAAAAACGCGTCCTATAATTTTTAATAATGTCGACTATATGTAAAAAATATTCGGCCAAAATATTCCTCGTCGTTCTCGTCGTCTAATTATGCGGGGTATGAGAACGACGGTGTCGGCGTCCGTTGTTTATGCAAAAATATATGGATACTTTATGCAAAAATATATGGACCTGAATGATTATTTTTTCGGGCGACCGCTTTGGATAACCACTTAAGCTACCTAGTTAATCCCTTGATACGTTCGGCTTTATGCGACTGTTTGTTTATTGCTTCTGTGATACACGTTTTGAATTGCCCCCCCAAGTGGGAGAACATCTTAAAATCTAACATTCAGTTGAGCAAATTTCTATTTACAAATCGGACATGTCCGATAAAGCAATCGAACGTGTCCGACATCGCGATTAATCTAGACAGTCGCGGAGACCTACAAGTGTCTCAAGATTCGCTAGGCCGGGACTCGAACCCGGGACTGTC
>NW_014567807.1:0-667 GCF_001313825.1 Dinoponera quadriceps | reverse complement strand
TATCTTCCTATAGTGATGGTGACTTCACAACAGTGTGTTTGGAGAGCCAGAGCGATAAGCTACTGCTGGCGTCAGCTTACATGGCTCACGAGGACATTATTCCCTCGGCCATTCTTCATCGTCTCACCACTGACTATCAGGAGGTGATCGTCGGAGCAGATGGAAATGCGCGTCACACCAGCTGGGGAAGCTCTGAAGTCAATGAAAGAGGTAAGCGTCTTTTTGACTTTATAAATTCCGCGAATCTCCAAATCTGTAACAGAGGCAACTCCCCAACTTTTGAATTTCCATCTTCTGATATCTATCCCGGCTGGAGTGATGTTCTAGATATCACTCTGGTCAGTAATAACTCTAATAAATTGGTGGACAACTGGAGAGTATCCAGCGAGGATTCTTTCTCCTACCACAAATTTATTCTTTATGAACTAAGTTTTTCACAGGACTCTAGTCCTCCGTTTAGAAACCCTAGAAAAGCAAACTGGGGACAATTCAAGACTATCGCTTCGTGCAAACTAAAACGAATATTAAAAATGCATCCAGATGCGAACCTTGAAGGGTGTGTGGTCAAACTTACCACTGCCCTCAACTCTGCGTATAGAGCTTCATGCAAAGTGAGTCATCCTCGAAAGAAGAAACTCCCTGCGTACTTCAATGAGGAACTCCGCAA